>NC_141860.1:2242500-2542500 GCF_024713525.1 Acromyrmex echinatior | reverse complement strand
ATATTACAAGCCATTGACGTTGCTTAAGATGGTATAACGCAAGCATACGACGATTCATATAATTGAAAAAGTTTAAAATTATTAAAATAAACAAACTAATAAGTAAAATAAAAATTGTTCAATAAAATTTCACTCCCAGTTTACGTTTATGTACACGCATTTCATAATTTTTCCAATTAGCCTTTTCACAATTTAATTTTCACAATTTCCGTCGTATTTGGTCTGAATAATTTTAAACCTACAAGATTTCGCGACGATTTGGGTAGCGGAGAAGCAGTCTCGTGCGAAAGGACTAAAGTGTTGAGTAGGAGGGAGAAAGAGGCGGGAGAAGCGGTGAATTCTCTGCACGGTGGGGAATTAATTTTTAAGAAGACCCACACCCCATCCACCGAAAACATCCAATATCCCGCCGGCGCTCTCCTCGCGAAGGAAGACACGCACAACCGGGAGCCTCTTGCAGTATATTATCGAGCCGTTCGTTCCCAGCCGAAATGCAACAAGTTGCCCATTCGGGCCAAGTGCCTCCCGCCTCCCCGCAGCCCGTCCCGCGGCACCCGTGACGGGCCTGCAAAGGTACCCGTACAGATGCACCCGCAAACACACAGATATACACGGACGCACACGCGCGCGTTTCACCTGCTACACGTGTAGCACCATACATCGACCCTCCTCAACAAGAACGTGTGGAGAGTGCACTTTAACGCTAATTCACAGGAGTCCCTTTTTCACCGCGTCGATACTCGACGATTCGTTACAACGAGATATTATACACCCAACGGGGCGCTCCGATCCAAGTACTAAATTGTACCGAAATTTATATTGCGCTCCGCATCGAGTAATTAGCAGCATATGAATCACAGAAATTTCGCGTGGCTCGAACGTGCAATGCGCTTAGCGTCGATTTTAATTTAGATAAACGATTTATATACGTGTTATACCTGTTGTAACTGTTAAATAATAAAAAGGAAAATATGCTAAATAATGTAAAAAATAGTATTGTATATTTAAAGTATGTAAAGTACAAGCATGTAATGTAATTATTAAAATTATGTTAAGTATTACACATCTCAAATATTATATTGTTTAAGATTAAAAAAAATAAACTGTTATATTATACAAATAAAAAAATATTGCAGCGTATGTAAACGAAATTTGTCAATTTATATTCATAAACATTTATAGTTGCAAGAAACGATTTTTAAAAAGTAGCAAATTTCACTCGCACTGTAAATCTAGATGACTTCATAATTGTTGTAATAGTTGTAATTGAATTAATAGTAATTGAATAGCTGTAATTGAATCATCCTAATTCTCTAAAATAAGGAGAAAATAATGTTGCGCTATCTCTATTTCTGCGTTAACGTGGCGACGCTGACGGGATAACCGCAGCCCGGAAATCTGCCAAGATCCTCTTGTGGCATGATAATAATTATTTTTTTCGTCTTATCGGCATTTTCACACAACAGGTAAAGTGGTTGTCTTCCACAACCGCATCCCCTCGACCTCATTTCCGACCTGCGCCGAAATTTCCGCGAAGAAAAAATTAAGTGTAAAAAATTAATGCAATTTCGAAAAGAGTGATTCTATTGTTAGAAATAATGTAAAAATATAATATATTGAAATGCGCAAGAAAGTAATAGAAAGTAATAGAAAATGAAATTGATAATTGTAATAGCCAAGTATAATTTGTCTAAATAATATTTGGTATACCCAAATAATTTTTTGTAAGAAGAATCTCAAAGAAAAAAAAATTCCAGTTAGATAATTCGTGAGAACAAATGTACTATACACGTTTGGAAATAATTATGTTTATTGTGGCGATTTATCGAAGCGTTTATATCGTTTTATGGTCCATTAGAACGTCGTTAATAAAATTTAAACGATGAACGCGAACTATCTGAAATAAGAGAGTTCAAATAAATATCGAAACACCGCGCGCTCCCAAAATTCGCGATATATCGCGAAAATTATAAATTTTTATCAATTTTTAAAAACGTAAAATCGAATACTTGATGCTGATTGTAAATCGCTAATGTGTCGAACGATACACACGTGTGTCTCGATCGGACATCTTGCGTGTACAGCGCAGAAATCTACGTCTCGTACAAAATAGTTAGAATACTTAGAATGGCACTGAACATATCTACATACTTATCGTTTTTCATTCTACATTTCCTCGTATCTGACGTTACTTATAAATTATTAAAAGCGCACATATCGGTCAACTGCTCGTGTTACGAACGCTCGTTAAAAATCTACATGACGACTAATAAGAAACCCATAAATTTACGAGACCGCCCATACTGCAATTTCGTGAACTCACGTTTATGTACAAATTAGTCAAATATTTTGTTAATTTTAACTATAAATTAATTAAATTATATTAAATATTAGATCCTATTTAATACCAAAATGAGCATTATTATTTCATATTACTAAAATTAGTTTATAATATTATATTATAGTATATCAACATCGATTTTATAACAATAAAATAGTAATTCTTAACTTGTAGTTACAATGAAATTTGATTCGACTGATAGGTCCGTATTAAGAATTAAATTATTATATCATAATTACAACAAATGTATACACGAGATATCAGTCGCAACGAAATCTATCACGCGTTTTAACTTCAACCATATTTCAATTCAAACTAGCTCTAGAAGTAAAAAATACACGCAGCGAGAGAGAGAGAGAGAGAGAGAGGGAGGGGGGAGGGAGAGAGTTCTCTTGAAGTTACTGGACGTGGCAACTGTGGTCAGTACGATAACCCCTATAAAGACTCGGCCGATAAAGAGCCGGTTATCTGCGAGCTGGTTATCGTCTTCTCTCTGTCTCCCTTTCCTTCTCTCGCTTGCTCCTGCTCTCGTTCTCTTTCTCCTTCCACAGGGTCGCTCATCTCTCCCACCCTGGGTGACACATCCGCCATACCTCGGCCATAATCCGCCTGCCAATCGGATACCGCTCGTCAAATTCGCCGATAGAATATATATTTCTGCACTTATCGAGAGCGTTAACTCGAGCCGCGAACGGCCTGCACGAATAAATTTCGTTCGCCGATAAATCTGGTTGCACGACCGGTGCAAAAATTTTGAATCGTTATCGGTACCACATTATTGCTACGGGTCATCTAAGTCCACGGCGTCGCATACTGGGTGTCCCGTTGTTCTCGATAAAATTCTACTGCTCTATTTTTCTCAAGTGATGATTTAATTAAAGATTTCATATCGATAATTAAAATCAAAATTTCTTTAAATCTCAACGGTCGACGAAACTTTATACGATTAATTCAGTCTTTTTTTTTCTTTATTAATTAATTAAAACTTTATCTTGCTTATATATATATAATCGTTCGCAAAACGCAGATGTATGACTTCATTTTCGAAATGAATTCTTGCTACCACTGCTTATCTCTGTTGAATAATAATCTCATAGAGAATTATACATACTAATCGGTAATTGACCAGAACAAATTAATCAACAAAGAGAAGTAGCGTAGTTAAACCTCCCTCAGAGGAAACACTCAATATCATTATTCAACATTGTGTCCGCGAGTGATAAAAGGGGGCGCTTCTCTGAATTGTAAGAGTGATATTTCTCACTAAAACTGCACGCGTTAGAATCTAATTAATTCCTCGCAATACGCGCGTGCTCATCATTTCCCAAATACAATATAAGTACTTGTTTGAAAAAAAAAAAGAGAGAATTTACATTTGAAAGATTCTTATTAATTCCAGCAAACGATGCCAGGATTGGAACATTTTAACGATCCCACAGCTTAACGATCGCGACGTCAAGAAAGCGCTTGAAGGCAGGTGGCTATTATTCACGATTAAGTGGCAATAATTATGCGCGTGTACAATATTCGTGCCACTCACGGAGTGCAGACGTGCTAGGAAGCCGTCTCTGAATGGAAAAACCACTTGGCGTAGTTCACTTACACGTGCCGGCGAAAATACTCATCAACCAATGAGTCGCGTCGTCAATGGTGCAAAGAGCGTCGTTTCGCGAAACCTGTTTTCCCATTTTCATCGACGAACATTTATGCATAGGCGTCAACGCGATGCGACACAACGCACATTCCGTCTCTCGTCAAGCTTTACAACACATACAATAGCCACGCGTGCTAGAAAGAATGTACAGAAAATTTCTGGCCTTTAGATATAACACTAGACCGAGAGGAGAGAGATGAGATACGAGGAATACGAGGAATAAAAATACATTTCTAAGAGAGGAAAAAAGTTTGAATTTTTTAAATATTGCATAATAATTTTATGCAAAATTTTTAATCTTTTCAAAATTGGTTTCTGCATTTGAAATATATTTATTCTTCTCATCTCACATCCGTCTCCTTTCATTCTAATATTATATATGTATGATATAAAGGTCAGAAATTTGTATGTTTAGCAATTTAAAGAATTAAAAAATTATTAAAAAATGTATTATAAATTTATTATAAAGAGTTTAACTATAACGTTCCTCATGACTATAATGTGAATATATACCATTATAATGTAAGTAGGCTTACATATTTGAATAATAAACTGTTTAAAAAAAGAAATGATAATTCTAGATTATTTGACATTTAAAATTTTGAACAAAAACTTTGTTGTTTTCTGATGGCTATTGTTATTATGCAGCGCAGCGTGGCGAGATTAAAATGTTTTTATTCAAAAGGAGAATGCTCACTTGAGTTTCGTGATTGATATTTTTGTTATCAAAGCTAAGATAGAAGCAGAAAGAGAATGTGAAATTCTCGAATGGTCGGTAATGTTTCCTTACACATTTATCCTACAACGTTATTCCTGCGAAAAAAAAGAGACTTCCGTTAAAATCTCGTGTGAAACGAGACATGTGATTAATCGTTCGAAGGAAACCCCGAACTGAATCCCGAGAGGAGGGGGGGGGGGAGGGGGAAAGATCGAAAGATTAATACCTGCTTCGCTTGTTGAAAATCGAAAATTAAAGTTGCGTCACACGATACGATATGCAAATTAGAAACCGGGATCACCGGGGTTCGGACTTTACATCGTGCGCACGATATAAATCTGCGTCGATCGAATTTATTCGAGGCTCGACTAAAAGGGGCTTAATGGCGATGAGCTTACGAGGACAACTCTCGATTCGTACCGCGATATTGCCACAGGTGGCCCGAAAATGATGCGCTCGCGACTCACGCGGAGAAGTCTCTCGCGATAATTAATAATTCACCATCTCGTGAATTCTCGACGAGAGGCAATCGAACTCCTGAACGCGATCGTGTTATCGAGTTATCAAATGCCATTTTTATCAACGTCGTCGGCGGTTTTCGGCTCACAGTCGAAATATTGTAACTCGTTAAGCTCGACTACAAGATACGAGAGCGGGCAAATTAGGAGACATTAAAGTCCAAACGAGTATCCCCGATGTATCGGTCATTAATTCGCGAGTGCTGACAGGAAACTAAATTCTCGATGAGAAAAATTCAATGTGGTCGAAAAGAAAACGACTCGCCACCGAAATCGTTGATATAAGAATATTCGGCGGAATTTTGTAATTTTTCGTGACACGTTTTATCACAATTTTATTGACGAAAGAAAGAAAGAAAGAAAGAAAGAAAGAAAGAAACGAGCCTCCTCCTCGACGACGTGTGGGCGCATTTCGGTAGCTCAGTGCGATCCGTGCGTTGAAAGAGGGACACGCGTGAGCATTATCGCGAGGGCGTTATCGGCCCGTTATCGCTCTGTATGCGCTCTGTTTGACGTGGCTTACTGCTCCCGCGACGCAGATATAATGAGAGGCTCTCGCAGTAAGTTGCAGTCGGTTTATTAAAACGCGATAGGTATGGAATGCTCTTTACATTCCGCACAATGTAACGCGGACAAATATGTACGTTGGAATAAATACATCGTCACGTCACTTTATCTTTATAACGTGATAAAATGTGATCGATGAGATTACCGCGATTGGGACTCCCCGGAAGAGCATGAAGAAGAAAGCAGCGGAAATGTACGAGAGATCTGTATGGAAATTTGGGAGAGAGAGAGAGAGAGAGAGAGAGAGAGAGAGAGAGAGAGAAACGCAGTTGTACTTAACATCGAAAAGATAGTTACTAGCTAATGATTAGAGTCATGTTGCTGCTATTTTTACGTGTGATAACGTGGAGGTATTATATAATTTAGAAGAGATAAAGTATACTTAACTTTAGATAACACACTATCGACCGGAGGATATTTTATATTACACATACGAATAAATAGATTGTTCTAGAAGTAGGATAAATAATATCTTGAATGTACGTGAGACAGGCATTTATCAAAGCATAATATCGAATTTAAATTCCGTAATGATCTGCGCGAAATTTCAATCCCGATTGTTCATATATTTTACAATTTCACATTTAATTTTCAAATATAAATATAAATATAAATTATAAATTACATTTCCACGATAACGCAAGCAGTACAACGTGCATCAAGCTGAAAATTCGAAAAATGCATAATTGCGGTAACTCTGGGGGAAATATTATATAATCGAAAATTCCCGGGAGCTCGCCGGGGGGAAAAAGAGAACGTAAACGAAGAGAACGTAATCGAGTCCCAAGAACTACTAAATTAAGATCCAAATTTTTATTTTGCCTTAGAGAGTATTTCACGAGACACAACAACCGCAATTTAAATGAGCAATCAATACGATCAATAAGATTGACGACAAAAATGTTTCGTAAGATACGAAAATAAGAACTTTCAATGTACTCTCGATGAATTCTGAGAACAGAATTTTTAACCGTTTGCCTTCTCGTGTTCCTTCAGCGCTACTCGAAAGTACGCAAAAATCCCGACCAGTCCCAAACGCTGCGTGCCTTACGATCCGACAGTGGCCATAAAATAGCAGGGTCCAGGCGTTCGTCGTCTCTGAGGATATCTTTGGACTCTCTCTCTCTCTCCCTCTCTTTCTCTTTCTTTCTCACCACTGCCGGATATATTCCATCCGTCCGTCCGTTCGGCCTTCGGTTACGAGACGAATGTAAATTGCACGAAGGGCCGGGAGAAGATTCAAGGACGCGCCCGCCGTGCGCGCTTTCGGCCACGTGGTGCCCTCGAAGAGGCTTCACAAGCCTCTCTCGGGCTTCTCGGGCTTCTCGGGCTTCTCACGACCGTGGACCGTGGACCCTGCCGCGGGCCCCGGGTCCCGTGGTCCCGGACCCCGTTCGAATGAGGTCGCTGGCCCTGCGGAGGCGCTTTTGGATCCCGAGATACCGCTCGAGAGGATCGCTCTCTTGCACAACGCGCCAACACACGCACGCACGCACGCACGCACGCACATATAAAAGGTTGTTGCGAAAAGTTCTCTGTGGCGCCATTTGCATCTCACTGCCGCAGCACCGAAGAAGTCACTCTATCGCCTTTTGCATGCAGGAAAAACACGGCGTCCGTGTGTACCTAACGTGTCGTCGAATTACGTAAACCTGAGTATTCGCTTAACCCGAAGAGGCATAAAACGCGGTCGCATGCAATTATGTTATTACCATTACGAGAGAGAGAGAAAACTTGTTCGAAATCACGCTTAATTGTTCGCGCGTTTTTTGCGACGCACAATTTTTGTCGACATCGACGTTGAATCTTTTTTTCGAACGCATTCTTCCTATTGAACGCCTTAAAAATCTTTGCCATTTTTTTTATTAAGAGCGAAAAAAAGGACGCAAATAATAATTAAATACCCTGAATTCTTTTCGTTTTATCAAGAGAGTGTTTCGTTTAAAACAATGTAATACTATCAAACGTTCGACGACAGTCGTGTGATAGTTGCACAATAATGATTTTTATTTCATTAGATTGTCTCATGATATTCGCGATTAAAATAATTCATACCGAACTCGCGACAATGTGTCAAGATCGACTTTGATCGCCAACAGATGTTCTTCGTTAATTTAGCCGATTTAGCGCAATGCAAATTTATTAAACGCATTTTAAACTTACAGCAATGTGTCGATTACGCCGACATCACGGACGGCGATGATTGGACGATAGCATGTCAGGAGCATACAAAATGCTTCGCAATAATTACACTAAAATGTTTATCCGCGTATATGTACACGGTAGCCGTTATAAAGTTCGCCGACGTGCAATTTCCCTCGCATGCACGCGAAACATCGGATTACGCGAAAAAATGCGGCGGATATTTTCTGTTTATAATAACGAAGCCAATGCGCCCCCTCCCTCCCTCCCTCCCGCCACCTCTTTACCCCTCAGTATATGCGCGCTATACCCTGGCTGGTTATAGTTCGAAATAATTAAAGGGCTCGTATTTTTCGAAGCATTTGCCAATTAAACGTAGCGCGCAAGCATTTGCTTTCGTGACGTGCGTGCGAACGCGAAAGAATAATTCTTCGGAAAAATAATATTCGGCGCTGCCGCGGCTGTGTGTCGGTTCGTTACCCGGCGGCGGCAGCTCTCTCTCTCTCTTTCTCTCTCTCTCTCTTTTTTTTTTAGTCCCTTCGTACCTCCGATCAAAAAGACGCCTATATCGCAGGAATTTAGCGCTGCAACGGAGTAATTATTTCGTTATGGTCAGGAGTTACTATTGATACGAAATATGTTGCTTCCAATTAACTGCTGAAGAAAATAATAGCGCGGCTCGCTAATAGCGCGCCTCCGTCTAATTTTAATAACGTATTCTTACTTTAATTAACACTACAGTATCAATGTAACAAAATGTACGTGTACGCGTGTATAGGTGCGCCATGCAACATTTTTACGATATTAAAAATAATCACATTGTTATTATTGTCATTATTAAGTCAGTCTGTTAAACAACATCATTAATGCAATGAAATAGCACAATCGTTGGTTTCTTATTAGAAGGAAATCTACTTTTTAAAAAATTTAAAAAATTTTTATTTTCGTCACGCGTGTTTCGTTGTCGGAATATGTATCGTAAAACTTGTTGACGTAGAACAGTGCAGCCTCAGAACCGCCGACTTTCGTCCCTTACTTTGTGCTCGCGGTCACACAAAGTCGATAGATTATGTGACGTCTTGGTTTTCGGCGCAGCATCCACAACGGATGTCGGCGGTCTAGCGTTAGGTGTAGATCGTATAGATCGGTTCTGCGGTAAGAACGCACGCGAGAGAAGGACATTGTTGAATGAGAAGAGCGACGTAGAAAGAATGCGCGAGAAAAGATAAAGATAGAGGTAGAAGGATAGAGAGAGAGAGAGAGAGAGAGAGAGAGAGAGAAGAAGAGGAGCGTAAACGGAATAAAACGAGGCGATATACGTATACACGTATATACGTATATACAGGGTGACGAGGGATTATCAAGAATAATACAACTGTGGCTGTGCCACTGAACGTGCCGCGACCGAATGATAAATAAGCGCTATTGCGTACACGCGCGCTGCCACGACGATCGGCGCGCGCATTGACGACGACTTCTTCGTCATGAACATTGACTGCGCCGTAACCACTGTTACTGTTGCGCGACATAGTGTCGCTATACAGGGTGTCCCGCCTGTAAACGTCTTCCGTATTTTCGGTCACAATTCGATATCAACCTTATTATTATTTTCCGCTTTTTGTTCGATTACTCAATTATTTCCGTAACTTACATTTTATTTTCGCACTTTTATCTCATCGTTAAAACTTCCCAACTGGAATTTCCCGCTTGTAACTCTTTGATAAAATCAAGTCGCAATTTTCGAAAACATATCTGTTTATATGTATTGTATATATGCTTTTTAAATACCTAATCTGCATGAAAAATAGTAGAATGAAAAATAGTAGATATGAAAAAAAGTTATCAACATACATCATTCTTTCGCTTTTGCGTTACTCTATGTAATGGTTGTGTGATGTCCATGATACATATATATACATCCTGTATATAGGAGGCAAAGTCTTTGCCGCGTGGAAACGTCTCTAGAACTCTAGACAAGCTGTGGAACTTGAGATAAGTATCGGACTTTTAACAAAACGTTTATTGCGTATCGTTTGAAAGCACCGGTCACGCGTGTCGGCAATGCCACGACATCGGGAGAGTCGTTTGAGTGTACACTCAAATGAGTCAGAAGATATATCTATACTTTGGTTAATTTTAGCAGCTGCAAGTTTTATTGCAGCTTTATCACGACCGCGCGCTAACGTGCTTCGAAAAAAAATTCAAGTTTTTACATTAGATCGTTAAGATTAAATCGTTTTACGTCACTCGTTGGCATTGCCATGCTTTTCCGTTAAAACGTCCCGTAAAAACGTCTCGTCGAAATAATAATGATATATATTATCGCAACCATAATTCAATATCTATCCGCAAAATCTAATCCTCTAATTTAATTGCAGATTATTGTCCTGTTATTTCCACGAATTTCGATGTTTCGACGGATATATTTTTACGTTTTAGCTTTTATCATTTTGCGTCACGCTTCCGCTGCTTTATTCGTTTCGTTGAGTTTTATAACATACTTCAAAATCGGTATCATCCACTAAAAACCGGGTACACACGACAAACTCGCTTGCATACCTATTAGAATGCATTTATTTCGAACGCGCGAAAATGCACAGGTTGCGTAGAGTTACATGTTACAAGTACGTGGCTTTGTAATAAAAATGTAAATGTACAATTTGTCCCGTGCATTTCCCGCACCGAAATATGTAAAAAGAATACGATCCGTGATTAATGCAACATGTTAATGCAGTCGATCAAAAGGATGACGTAATCGCCTGATATATTCAAAATTCAACGAAGAAAATATAATGGTTGCCATCATAGCCTCTGCAACTCAGTTGAGAATTGTGTATTCGTAATTAAAAAAGATTTTATATTTTCATATCTCTGGATATCAAAAATATTCTCTCTCTTCAACAATTTAACGCAAAACATTGATGGAATATTTACCTTTACCGTATAGAATTTATTTTGGTATAATAAAATTAAAACAAAAATGCCTCATATATGTGAACAACGATGTGAAACGAAGTAACTTTTTAAATTTTCCCATACATTTTTTACTTGAGTCACTTTAATAACTGTAGTTTAGTCAATTTGAAAAAGAATTGGCAGGTTTCTGGCAGCTGCAAAAGATTGCAACGCGCATTATCTCTCCGCGCCGCGGAGGAATGGGACTCAGAGACTGGCTCTCAGAGACTGGATGCTGATGGCCGCCGTCGTGAAACGCAGAATTGTACAAGATATTTTAGGAAGTGAGAAATAGCGACCGTTCTTTGCGCGCCCGCGACCATGGTAGACGCACTTTGTAAAAGAAGAATTCGCGTCGAAACCGGAGCGATTTGCGGTTCGCGCCAAGTACGAACTTGTTTACGTTCTGCCGGTCCTGTAGCGATTTTTTATTTTCGGTGTCCGAATTCAGTGGCACTATTAGACACGCACGCGATGCCATTCTTCTGTAATTAGAGATTTTTAAGGCGAAAGGAATCTTCATCCATCCAAGAGTCACTACCACTACGTTTACTGCGTGTAAACAAACTTGGTGGCGTGCCGATGACTTTGAAGACGCTCGGCAGACTTAATGCTACCTCTCTCTCTCTCTCTCTCTCTCTCTCTCTCTCTCTCTCTCTCTCTTTCACTCTTCAACCACATGTTCTTGAATCATTCTTCGACGGTGATCCTTCCATCCTTTTTCTAGCTAATTCTTCCCTCTTTCTTTAGCAACGTTATTTCGGAAACGTTATTCGGCAAGTTAATCCTCTTCCTTTCTTTCTTCAACATTTTCTCGAACAACACGCATTGTTTTACAGTCGAAAAGTTATCTTTCTACGCGTGTTATAACGAATACATATGAAATTACGTACATCCGAATAACACGTTTTAACCTACATCTTCAGAAATAGAATACTTTAATAACGCATGAAAAGCCTAAAAGCTTAAAATAGACAGCATCGTACGAGTATCTCTAGGTTGTATCATGTTAACTAATTCCGAAAAAAGAAAACTCATGAGAAAAGAAACGTATCACGTGCGATCTAATCTCAAGTGTCCCTCGTAAAATGCTTTATTTTCGAATATTCTAATACGGTCACTTGAGGTGTCTCTCGCCGATCGACACGGAGAGAATTTTTTCTTAGATCGACACCGGCATTTTTATATAAAATAATATTTGATTAATTTTACCCAAGTGCATGGTAGAAATCTTTAAAATATTGTCTTGTACTACAATTACCAGATTTTCAGGGTAAATTTTCAAACAAAATTCTCTCCCCGTATACACATAATATGCATAGTATAACAATTAATTTCCTTTCATGAAAATGTCTCAACGTTCGCTACACCAAATTTCACTTGAATAATTATTGCAAATAAGCGATAACAAAATTAACAATAACGTTCATCGAATTTATTCGATAGAATGAATATCTTATTGTTATTAGGAAAATTCGATTGAACTCTCGAATGAAGCTTTTCGTCATGAATAATTCGGACACTGGAGCAGTGACTTGGAGCGAGTGGGCCCAGAAGTGAGTTCAAATCGAAGTCAAGAAGACTGTCGTCCTGGAGAAAATATAGCGACTAAGAATAAGAGTAACTGCTTCCTGGCGACCGGGTGAGTTAGTGGAGCAAGTGAAGTCAGTGGAAATGAGTCAGCAAGATTTCCACTTAAAGCCGATTCGATTCCACTTGTCTTATTCGTCATCGGCTACTAATTATCAATCGTCGTTACGATATTTTTCAACGTATATTACGAATACGAATGAAAAACGCGCGAGAAATCGCACAGATCGGAGGATCTGGAAGGGACGAACGAAGCAACAAATTATGTAAACATCGCAAGATATAAAAATAATGTCGATTTAATATAAATAAAAAAATGAACAATTTAAATCTGACGAAAAGAGTTATAGCCCTGAGGCCCTGAGTTCTCGGCAGAGATGCGGCAGAAATGGAATAAATCATGGCGCTGTCGAGAGTCGAGAGTCGAGAGCCGAGAGGAGGACGTACGTATTGCCTCAATTTTGAAACCTCCGAAACGCGGCGGCAGTGCGCGTGCTGTACACATACGTTACATGTGTCGCGCGAGAAAACAGAGTCATTGCCGTGACATATGAGACGATATCGAATGCGGGAATGTCTAATAGAAATATAGTGCCGCTCTTCTTGCACACGCATTTTGCGCTCGCGCACGCCCGCGAAGAATGTGGTTCCGCTTGGTTCCGCTGTATTTCAATATCGCGCATTCGCCCGTTATGTTTTACCGCATACACGCGTGCACACGTACGTCCACGTAGATGTGTGCGTCTGCTACCGATAAAAATGCGCCACGGCCTTTATTTGCATAGCTACCATTACCCGTGCTCGTAATAATAACGGTTATCACGTGGTAAAAATTGAACGGAATGGGAGACGTCCGTCCGGATCGATCTATCGGCATCCGCAGTGATTGAGAATTGCAGTGATAGAGAGAGATGGAAAGTGAATTGTGTGGATTTTAGGGATCGCGGATTGCGCAAAAACGCATCACTATTGTCTCTATTAAAGATTTTACATCAAAAGATCGCAAATGCTATCTGATTTCTCTAAAATTTCGTTAACTCTTTCGTTAAAAAAAAAAATAATCCATTGCGAAAAAAGGATTTATTTAATTAAATATGAAGAATGAAATAATATAGATTTGCAACAAAAAATTATTCTGAAAATTTTTATGAAAATTTTTATTACCTATTTGTAACGTTTATAACTGGAGTCTTTTGCCTCCAATCAATTATTTTAATGACAAGAATAATTAAAGACTTAATAACTCTCTTTATAATTTTTCTTCCACGTAAATTGTAATTTTGCGATACTTTACGTAAGTGCCAAAGTTAGAAAAATGGAGTCATGAGAACGCATTAGAGCGATGACGATGCATTGTCTCCGACTCGGCGTTAATGTTACGACCTTATGCATTCCGTTCGACGTCATCCACGCCTCCGGTTAGTCGGAGGCGGCCGACAAGAGATACGCGTGCGTGTTGGTAGTAGTGGTGAACGACGTGAGCCACGTGTGAATTCACCTCGATTCGCCTCTGCTCGCGGGAAAGGAAGCGGAACATCACTGACGGCGAGAGAAAGCTGTTGCTGCTGTTGCTGCTGCTGCTGCTGCTGCTGCTGCTGCTGTTGCTGCTGTTGCACTCGCTCTGATTGCCGAATGATCAGAGTCGGGCGAGTCGGCAGTAAACCCGCAAAAGTCGTCGATAGTCGGGAGCAGATAAATCTGAAGCGACATCGGTTGCTTATCAACGAATTTCACCAGTTTATTTTTTTCCTTGGAGAAATTTCGCCTCTTTATATCACAAGTAAAAAAATTTCAATAAAGACAACAATCGTCGGTAGAGACAAATGATATAATAGATTTATTATAGTATAATATAAAATTTACACACACACACACACACACACAGTGGAGCGATTGTTTTATGATAACATTCTATCGAGTACTATACACTCAAAATTTCTTGCAGTGAAATCTCACTCCAAGAGAGTAAAAATGCAATCAACCTTGAAAAAAGTGAAAATTTCATTTCACTTCTTGAAAAAATGTAAGAAATTTCGAGTGTATTGTCGATAAACGATGCACTGAGAGAAAAGTTTTTGTATATCAGTTAAGAACGAAAAGCATCTATTACGGTCAAAGATGTTGGAATAATACGTGTCTATATATATTTAGAATAAATTTTATTTAAAAAACATGACTGCGTGCCGAAAAGTTTTCGTATTTCTGGCTATAATTAGTTACGTGTTATCATCATTATAGCTGTTACTGCTATAACTTTAATAACTTCTTAGGTATATAATTATATCAACTATGTAATTATATTTTATATAATTGTCCGAAAAATTCGCTAAATTATCAACTATAGTAATTACAACTATTTTTTAAAATAATAACCAAATACACTATAATCACCAAATAAATAACAATTATAATCATGAAAAACTGTTCTCTCAATGTAGAATAGATGGAAGATTTTGATGAATGATGGTAAATGAGAAATTAACGTTGCCAATTAAATGTCATACGAAAGGCTCTCCATATTATTCGTTTAGCGGTCAGGTTTAGTTATTAGGCTATTTATGAAATTGTTTTCTTGTCATAGCACTCTTCCTATGAACATATTAATTGACGTTAACTGGTTAAACCTTCTTAATTCTATCTTTAGAAAGAGACAGAGAGAATCAATTAAATTTCAGATAACATTCATTAAAATGATTGTTATTGATTAAACAATTTTTAGGCAATTATTTAAGTTATAAAGCAGAATTATTTTAAAAAATTTGGTGTCACATTTGTGATTTGTGAAAATCTTACATTCGCATCATCTTTTCTTTCGTTTCAAATGGTCCATTTCAAGTAAACCGTTCAAGAAAGGACACATCGTTTTTATAAAAATTATAATTTCAAAATTAGAAAAGTGGGACAGTACACGAAAAATTCATTATCCCGAGTTGCAAGAATAGCTCACAATTTATAATCACACGCTGTGTCGAGTGTTTGAAATATTTATAGAACAAGATCCCGAAATTAGAAAGGCGGGACGATGCACTGAAAGTACATCCTGCCGGATTATTGGAAATACGCGCAAATATGTAGGTGTTTCCATGGGAAGATCTCGCGCGAGATCTCTTCCTCTCTCAAAAATATACAGTCGAAAGCAAGTATTTGTCGAAAAAGCACGCCGCTTATACTTAAATCGCTTCGAAGTCGGTTTTTCATTCAATCGGATCACCAAGAATCGGAATTCCAAGAATACGCGTGGTAAAATATTCTTTCGATGAATTTCGTTGAATTTCGATGAATGCGTGAAGCGCGCACGATTGAACGAGGCTCAATCGAGCCTCGCGCTTCGCGATTTCGCCTCTGATGCCCATGCACCTTGCGGACCGGAGCTATTTTCGACGGTGTACTCGGCGAGTATAAACTCGGGTATACAAAAGTAAGAGGACCGAGTCCGAGAGAGGTCGAGCGCGATTCCTAAAATAAACGACGAGCCCATCGGCCGGCAATCTTGAGTCTTCCACCTCGCTCCGCGTGCGCGTGCGCGTGCGCGTGCGAGGGCGGCTCGGTAGGGGCGAATATAGATGAGCGAGGATAGATGGTTTAAGGTCGAGCGTGTTCTTGAACGCGCGTACGTTACGTCGCGCGAGATTCGCATTACGTAGTCAATCTCTATCTCAATCTTCCGAGATATGTCGCCTATCTTCTTTCTCTTACAAGATTATCGCTTCTTAATTCAATTGGAAATTGTTGTTGACTAGTCGACTTTTTATTTATTTATAGGAGAGAAATCTAGATTTCTCGTGAATCTTTTCATATATATATATGACTAATATGGACATAACGAAAACAAATTATTCAACAGAAGCGTTAATTTTTAATTTTGTGTTTCCACAATACATAAACAAAAAAAAGGTTCTATTATTTTTCTTTTTACTTTCTTCTCGCGGTTAGATGCGGTACGATTAATAAAAAATACAAAAACACTTGAAGAAACATTTTTTGGCACTAATCTCGGCCATTAAGTGAAATGTCTTGTTTAATTTACGATTTTATCGATTATATGTGCTTGAGTTTTGATAGTCTCATCAGATTTAAATATAGATCACGAGATCATAACATATAAACGGAACGAATTATTATAGTCGGATTCCTCATTTCTACTTGCGGAGACGCAATAATGATAATCCCTCTCAATTCACGACGCGAACGAACGTTGCGCAAGTCGATGAGGCGATAATTCGCAATTACGCATGCACGATCGGCAGTCGGCCGAAGGAGAATCGCTATACTCATCACGGATCATAGGTTATCCTTTATAATCCCGCTCTAAAGCGCGGTAGATGAACGTATGTCGCGGACTCAATCGTGTTCCAATGCATGTTTAATGTCGGCACGGCCAACTTTTCTTAAAAGATAACAAGTATATGTGATATAACAAGCATTGGCATTCCAAAATTAAGTCTTTATAAATGAGCTCGTTTGAGCTCGTTTGAGCTCATCCCATTTTATTTTTACAAGCAAACTACTTGTACAATTTTTATTAAACTTGGCCTATGCTATTAGGGGTAATTTGATAATGCTCTGTTCGAATCTAAGGTAAAATGTAAAAAAAATTTTAAATAATAAATCCAATATGGCGAACGAAATTAAAAAAAATAATCAGATTATCATAAATCCAGGTTTTAGGAAATTTTTAATTTCAAAATATAACATCGAGGTTTCGCTTCATTTGAAATTCATCAGTGCAACGCAAACAGTTAATACACTGACAGATTTCTAAACTGACTTCCAAATTCTGATTATGAGCCAGTTCTGATTATGACACTAGTTCCTTCATTATTGAAGGTTATTACTCTCATCTCAATATTC
Source organism: Acromyrmex echinatior (assembly GCF_024713525.1). Lineage (NCBI taxonomy): Eukaryota > Metazoa > Arthropoda > Insecta > Hymenoptera > Formicidae > Acromyrmex > Acromyrmex echinatior. The sequence goes on along the minus strand of NC_141860.1, from coordinate 2,525,164 downwards.
AGTATTTTCAGACTACTTCAAACTTAGCGATACCAAGAACCTCCTAAAACCGAATTTATGATAATCAAATATTTCTTTGAAATTTATATTTTAAAAAATTCTAAGGTCAAAATCGAATTTTCAGTGATTTCTTAGAAAATAAAGTTTTCTTTAAATTTCTTTGTTAAAAAGAAAGTTTCATCGTCAAAGAAAATACTTTTAAATACTTGTAAATTTTGTGTTTTCATGCAACATTAGTTATTAGATTGGAAAAAGATGCTTTTTTTGTTTCATGTCTTACAATAATACATCATTTTATTCATTGTTACAATAAAAATAATTGTTTATTTTTATTAAAAATAATTGATGAGATATATATATAGGTATATATCTCAAGAGATATTATCTTAATGTGGTGTAACTTTATTAAAACATAGACTTATTAATTAACTGACTAATTAACCAACAAAGTTACACGAAAATTATATGTGGATAAATGAAAACATTGTGACTTTCGCTGTTATCAACACCCGAAGGTGTTTATCCAGTTTCGCTAACCAAGTAAATGGAGAATTTACCGCTCTGACAATGCGTGTGACAAACAATGAGGTTGGCGCATTATTCATAACGTCAAAGGTGCTTTCTCACCCCACGCAACATAATTAACATAAATTGTTACTCTGAACATCTGTAAGATTTATTAAGCTAATATATTTTATGACAAGAACCTTAGACATAGGATTGGACTGGTCCGAGTAAACATCTATAAACTCGAAATATGCAGCGAAAGTACAAGCCGAAAGAAAGACACTTTCAAGCTGTGGTCTGCGGTTACATCTCGTATTTGGAATTGAATAAAATTTGTCATTTAAATCTGCCGTGTCGCACGTCAATATAAATTACTATGTCACATAAAATACCATATATATTGCATTTCGTATAAAAATCTCGTTGTACGTTGATATCGTATTGCTGTCCAGGAACAAAGTAGAGTTTATTTTCATATCGTTTATTTTGTACGTATTTGTAGAGTTTATTTTCATATCGTCTAAGAAATACACATTTTGTTTAAATATAACATCAAAATAAAATCTGTATATGGAAAAGAATTTCTCAATTTAATACCGATATATTGTGTATAGCGGTGAGTAGGAGGAATTGCAAGCACTAAGTAAATACGAACGATACCGTTGCAGTATATTAGAGTGACAACCTCTTATTTCTCGTATTCGACGTATGCTTAATGCCATACTGTAACACATGATTATAGAACGTATACGTTGTTTAAGATAAAGATCATTTTAATGATTTTCATATAGGGTACCCAATGGGGAAATTGCGCGCGAAAATAAAGGAAAAGTTAAATGAAGCCAATGATTATTTATCAATTACAGAAGTCTTTAGTTAAGGGATACTGACTTTAAACTACAATAATTAACATTTATATATATATAATTAATATAAAATAAATTTAAATGAAAAACAAAACTGATTCATTACTGTCCCGCAAGACGGCGAATAATTCTAAACGAGAGTTTCATTTTTCGTTTAAAATTATAATTTATATTGATAATACGTGAATTTTTATTACGGTTTAATACACTATTCAATAAAATTAAATCAGATCTCAAAATTTTTTAGTGAATCTTTACCTTTAATTTGCATCAATGCATCTTCATTTAGGTTTGTGTAACTTTATGAAATATCAGTAGCATCGTTTTTTGAAGTACCGGTCTGAAAAGTAGAGATTTCAAGCTTTAAAATGCTTTTTTCAAAATCCCGATACCAAGTTATTCTATCTCGAAATTTGCCTACTTTTGCAGAGTGGAACAGGTGGTGGTGCTTTAATTTTGTTGAGTAGTGTATTTTTTTTTAATTTTTTAAAAACTTTTATTTGAAAAATAATCATTGGCTTTCTTTAACGTTTCTCTTAGATGTTTGCATTTTCCCTATACTCTTCCCCCTTCGATTCGACAAAAACTTGAATGATACCCCACCGCGACTTCGGTCATTGAAGGTGACTGTCTGTTTCTAAGTATCGCGCTGAAGGCGCGTATCGGGTATCGCTATAACGGATGTAACGTACGAAACATAGACGTATAGTCTGGTCGACGTTATTAAGAAACGTCATTGTTTTGAATTTTATCGGCGTTTAAATACTAAGAATGGCGCGCCAGCCATTCAATGTAGATGAGAATGTAGAGCACGGTCACGTTTGTCATGACTAGGGAACATCCGGAAGTCCCTACCGGGAACGGGACGAGAAACGCAAGTCACGTGTCTTTATCATTGAGCTATTATAGAGTAATTCATTAAAGCATCGTGTTTGTCACGTGATGGGCAAATTTACGCGCCACCGCCGCCATCAGTTGACTGTTTTGCGGCAGCTTTTTGCAGCAGCGCGGCGGCGATTTGCCGCGTAACAAATAATGAATAGATAGAGATATAAGTGCGTTTGTACGTGCAAAACAGCTCCCCAATGTCGCATGTATTTGTAAAAACGCGGCTATATAGTGTATCGATAATTAAATATTTATACTGCGCACGTGTTATTTCCGTTTAAGTGTAGCTTCATAATTCTCGCGTCTTAGACTGTGCGACGACGCAAACAAAAAGCCAATGCCACTTAGAGCGCAATAAAAATGATAGACAAACAGCAACAATGTTTATTAATACTTGCTAACTATATCTATTAATACCAGATATCGGAGTAACTCGTAATTTCATTTCTGTATATAAATATCCGAATTAAATTAATATCGTACGATGATTAGCCAACATGAAACTTATCAAAATAGTCGAGTTTTACGTATAAAAACATTTCTTAACTAATAATATATATATATGCATTAGAAATTCATTTAATTTACATTCTAAATATAAGTATATTCAAGAAACAAGTATCAAAAAGTATTAAAAAGATTTAAAAAGAGAAACGTTTAAATGATAAAAGTCAAATTTTAAAATTTTAAATAATTTAAAGTAACAAGAAAACTTTCTTAGAACGAAATTCTTTTGTACAACAGATTGGTAATTGCTTAAATACTTTTTATTAATTATCGACCGCGATAAGAACATAATTCCTAAGTTGCGGTAAAAAAACAGATCGAAAGTAAACGTCATCGACGAGTGACAACCAGTTGAGAACCCCGAGTAGCGAATAATCTCATAATAATTATATATACAAAGTTCCAGAAAAAACCGCTACAATCTCGCCAATCGTTACAAAGAATATTGAAGTCACGTTTTCCTCGTTGCATTTCTGTCGTCTCAGCCAGTCAATTCGACGTCGATAACGATGTCCTTACGTAACCGATCGAATTCGGAGGCACGATAACAGCTATCATGATGATAGGTTTCACCTATCTGCATCTGCATCTCTCTCTCGCGACACAGCTGTATTAAAAAGTACAGAACGATTATGCAAGCCGCGGCGCGGCGCGACCGCGACTCTTATGAGCGAGGCTAAGTTTAGAGCGCGACGATACGCTCGCATCGCCGCCGCCGCCGCCGCCGCCGCCGCCACCGCCACCGCCACCACCGCCGCCACGTCGCCTTCCCCATCTCTCTCGTAGCTCCCGACACTTGTTGGATAACGAAATCACGAGTGTGTGCGCGCGCGTTAGCTACTCCGAGGCCGCGGGACCGACCGATCCGAGAGCAGCTCTCGTATCGCGCGCATAATCGCCATCGGAATGCTCCAGACACTTTCTGTTTGATAGATAAACGTTCCGACTTTTCGATCTGGGACATGCGTAAAAGTAAAATACAAACAGATCGAAAAATCACAGAAATATTTTACATTGATCATTTAAATTGTTAATAATATAGATAATAGTTAATAATATACACTATTATACTTGTTTTGTTGGTTTAATTTTACGGTACGTATTAGAATACCAGATTTTCCATTTGTATACAAGGATAGAATTCGTTATAGAAGTTGGTACATGAAATACGCAGTATTTCACTCCGACGTTGATTCTGTATTCGGAGAATATAGCAGGCGAATTCCAATTTTGGCGCGAACGGATGTGCGATTCGACACCGAGGGGACCTGACTGTGAAAAAGTCCTCTCTTTCATGCCACATCGCCCGCGTCCCTTCTTATCGTCCCAGAGAATCCTGCACCTTCGTCTTCGCCGTTCGCGTCTTCCCGTGCAGGCCTCACCGTGAACGAGATGGTGTCTGCGGTTGACTTTGACCCCGTCGTAGACGTCACGAAGACGCGATTGGTGTGATGCCGCCGCGCCGCGCCGCGCCGCGCCGCGCCGGAGAGGAAGAGAGAAAGCACGCAAGGAGAGATAAAGATAAAGAGGTAACGGAGGCGCGCGTGAAACAGCGAGCCCGAGCGTATGTAGTATTATATTATATGTGCGACGAAATTGCGCGCGAGAGAGAGAGAACCAGAACCAGCCTGCACTGGCCTGCAGTCGTGCCCCTTGCGTCGCATACGACGATTGGTCCACCACTTCTTGTATCATGTATGTCCCTGCTGTCGCTTTGCTGGTAGTAGCGTTCAACATACTGCGCACCAACGTCGGACACGTTGCATACAGTCTTGGCAAGTAGTTGGACCACTCGTACGAGGTGTGTGCCAGCTCTCGTGACTACTACTAATTAAGGAGGACGATCGGAGAATGCCTCTGCGTACCAAAGCCAACGATTAAGAAAAATTTCAGCTTGATACTGAGCACGAAATATCATTTACCATTCAGGATTGTTAAAAAGGCGAATTTTTTAAACTCTCCCTCCCTTCTCTCTCTCTCTCTCTCCACACTGCCAACATTGCAACGGAAAATTGAAATAAGATAATGAATGAAATGAAAAAAGAGATAAAGAGGAGAAAGCATGAGGTTGTACACTGATAAATTCAATAATGTCAAATTATACCCAATTTGAGTTATTTTCGATCATTTCTATAAGTATAAGTCGCCTATATTCAATATGTCATAAATTTAACTGACGATAGAATTGAATCAATTTAACTCAAGAAACATTAAACTTGATTCAAATTTACTTTATTATTTATTACAAGTACAAACGTGGATGTTATTTACTTTAAATCATTCAGCCGCAGAAATGAATAGATTAATATTTTGAAACACGTGAAAATTAAAATTAACTATCTCAAACAATTGAATTATCATCACTCCTTTGACATCTAACAGTGACATTAGTTTCAGAGGAAGTTTCAACGAAAAATCATCCGTAGAACGCAGATACACTTCGAAATCGGTGTGTGAGACAAAAAAATGTATATTAATTTTGTTTGCTTCGAAAGTTTCGTAAAGTATCAACGAAGAGAGACGATAGTTTTAACAGGTTTATTTATCGACTAAATAAAAAGTGTGACTTTCAACTTTCCTCGTTAATAAAGGATTATATTGTATATGAATAATAAAAAAATATAAAGAATTACCTATCATATAAAGTAATCAGGTTTGTGGGCTGCACATCTGTAGCACTTAAGCACTCGTACGTGCTAACACAGAGCGAGATAACGTAATTGCGCATCCTATAGCAATCCTATACCTGCAAACGCTGCTCGCGCGAAAAGAAGTGCGCAACGCGGAAATGCGCCTCCTGTGCTTTCCCGCCTGTCCCCCGCTCCCGCAGTGGCGCCTCATTGTTTACACCTCCTCCGCATCTTGAATTCATTTATTACTCGCGCGAATAACAAATCGCCGATATTTGTCGGGTGTAGATTCGCGCGCGTTTAATGCGCAGAGCGCGTGTCGAGGATAACGACAATTTATGTAGCCTAGATAAGTATTTACTGTCTCATTATACACCTGTTCTCCGTCGCGATTAACCTACTGCGTTCTTCTTTCCGACAAATTCGCGTTTATTAAGTGTGTGAGTGTATCTCATTTCTTATATCTTCGATGTGAGCCAAACCTCACCTGTATGTGTTATACAATATACATGTATATATATATCATACATTTTATTTTTATATGTTCATGGATCTTTATATACATATGAACAAATAGTGAAATAATTATTACAATAGTTGTAACTTATAAGAAAAATTATTTTCCGACGCAATTGTACATACGAATGAGGAAAATAGATATCGACAATTTATTCTCTACGATATGGATCAAGATAAACGACTTCTTCGATTGTGCTCGCGATTTTTTTATTTGATACGTTTCAATAAGTGCGGATTTAGAAATCTAAGATTTCATATTGTCATCGATATTATTTACAGATAAAAAGACTTCTAACAATATATATGAATACACGTGCGTATTTATAGTATTATTTACTTTTACAATACTATATTTATTTTTAAGATACAACTTCGTGTATCTTATTTTTATATAGATAAATATATACTATAATAGTTAAAAAATAGTATATAAAATAGTATATATATATAACAATCCTTTTAAGAAACAATGAATATTTCTCTCTCGTAATAATTTTCGCGATATGAATTATACTTTTCTTCATCCATTAGTTCCGTATATTCCGTTAATTAAAAAAAAATTATTTTTCTCGCTGGCATTAAATTTGTATATTAACTACCTTTCGTGCCTTTCGCTCATTCGCATTTAAGAAAGGTTTTCAAAATCGCAAATAACGTTCAAACTAAAGAAATTTGTAATGTTCGTTACAAATGACATTTCCCAGAACACGGTAAAATCGCGATGCGATAAGCGTACCGCAGACATCCCAAAATCAACTTAACCTTGTTTGTACAGTTGTATCTTGCACAGTAAAATTGCTTTTAAACCATGTGTATGAAAGTTCGTTTTTTTCCGTTCAAAAGTTGTTAAATGACAACGCAAGACTGCGAAGAAATTGAAACCTCTCATCGCTAGTAGAGAATTAGAGCGTTTTTCATTGGCAATGCTGATGCGCACTCAGGTGCACTTTAAAGCCGTTGTACGCCGATGTAAATCGACGTAAAGATGTACGTTTAATAAAAACATAAAAATGAATTAAACCGCGAAATCAATATATTTTATTGTGATATTTGATAAAATATACATTTGGCTATTTATTGATTGAAATATCTCACTTTTACATTCGGATTAGGTTAGTGTACAACAGCACTTTAATGTGCACTGAGTGCGGACCAGTTCTGCCAGTGAAAAACGCTATTAGTCACTAAAGGGAAAACAATGATTTGTTTATTATGAAGTCATGAAACGTACCTGGAGCTCTTATAAAGCTTTTGGGGTATCAGATTCATTGGAATCAGAAAAGAAATGAATATAAAAAAGCAACTACGTGATATCTTCGAGAAATTTCATGTGATGCAATTATTGATATGCAATTCAGCAGATTTCTGTATAAAGGAACATCTATTTATTGATTTGACATAAATTTTTTATATCAACATTGCACAGGTATTACTTGCAAACTTGTACTGACATTTGTCTAAAAGAGATCGACGAGTTACGTTTCAGCCAAAATAAAAATTACTTTAATTATAGAAATTTGTATAAAAAATGTTATGATAAATGTTTCAAGTATATATATAATCGTTCTGTGTGTACTTAATTAGAATCATATTAAGATTCAGTTAAATTGCTTAGCCATTTGAGATATCTTCATCTCGTTATCCTTTCACGTAAAAAATTTGAAAATTGATGTTTTATCGTTGTTCACTTTATTATATGCTCACGAAATATAATAAAAAATGACATTAAAGCGAAATCTCGTTTCTAAAATTCAACTTGTTGTTCGAGACGATATCTCGATATTCCGAATATATAGATTTGCAATGGGACGATATTTCGTTTGCCAAAATTCGGCCAAAATTCCTTATCAGAATCTTCCACAAAGTTCTCTCCTAAATTGTAACGATATCGATTTCAATATGGTTCAAAGATAAGCAGGTCTCCATTCTTTCTACGGAAACGAAGACTAATAAAAATAACTGACGAAAATAGAAGACTTTTATCATAATGCACTTTGGCAAGATATTTAAATACGATTTTTTAGTGATCAAAATGAACTCTTATAAAGTGAATACAATTTTTTCTTTATAATTCAACATTTGAAAACGCTAATACCAGAGGTTTTTTATTCCGCTGCTCATACTTCAGTCTACAGGCAGTAAGAAAAATTTAAGTATCATTTTTTTCCATATGTCATCCTAGGATTACAACCGAGATTAGAAATTCATTAAAACATTTCTTGAATGTAATTATATAATTTAAGCATTAAAGTGCACGTGTTGATTATTAGCTATGAAGTATAAATCACGCTTCGACGCTAATCTAAAATACGAAAAAATAATTACGAAGCTGTCAATCGTGAAGGAAAGCTCAAAGAGTTAATTAATTAAATTAATTAATCCTTTGTACTTTTTGAACAGTCTACCTATTCAAATAAACTGATAATAGCTTTGTCCATATTAACGTCACTGTCGTTCGTTCGAAAAATCGCGTAGGTATCCGCCTGCGTAGTGTATACGGGGGGGACGAGTGAAAAAGAAAAAAAGAAATAAATATATCTGGATATATATCCATTTTTTGAAACTAAAGATTCAACAGCACGGTAACATCTGAATGAAAAAGGGGAATATAAATGAAAGGATTCGGCTGATATTCAGCTCTTTTCACGTCCATCACATCCATTCGTTACCAAGTCCCATACCACAATTAGTGTAAAAAGTAACAATTTTTCGTAATTATCGTACTATATCCGTTCCCGTTACACATACATATACATAGCCTGTTTTATATGTTAGAAAATATATTTTTTTACTGCAAGCAACGCCAAATGTATAATATTTTATATTTAACTACTTCGAAACGGTATTGTGCTAATACCGTAAATATTATTCTCTGTATGTATGTGTATTATACTACTTTTATAACATTTCGACGAGCTCGATTTTTTTTATATAATTAATTTTCGATTTATATTAGAAATTTTCATTTCCTCCTTCATTTCAATTAACGTTCAAACGATGAAAACGTCCTACGAAATATAAACAAAAACGCATCTTTTCTTTTGCGCCAAGCGGGAAACACAAGGAAAGCTTTAATTAGAATGACGCAGAAAGTGCATGCGAGCCCTGCGGCTATAATATCTCTCTCGCGGAAATACGCAAAATAGCAAAGGTGATTTCGCGTGCGTTTGTATGTCATTATGTAAACTGCATTCATTCAAAATGTTGTAGACTTCCTCCGGGTGTTTACCTCTTTTTTTTTTCTCAACGCGCGCTCTTAAATGTATGACGACACTTGGAAAAACGATACGACCATCGTCGTATCGTGCGATCCATGATATAATATTCGTGATGAAATGACGCGTCGTAAAATTAATTAAGATACGTTCGTGTGCGGTCTCGGAGTGCGCGAGAATCTCGAAGAATAAATCATGGAAATAGGAAGCATAAGGCTCTCGGATATCGATTCTATAACATGTAATTCGAGTACGCAATACGTTTGTCTAACTCCTATCTGACCACACATATCTGTTATAGATATAACGTCGCCAAGTGGACGACCCTTTATTAGTATAACAGAGTAAGACACGCCCATATCTTAGTGAAATGAGCCGCAACTTTGAAAATAAACACGCCATCGTGGACGATGGGATTTCTGTATCGAGAGATACTTCATTTTTTTTTCTAATTTTTAAATTGCCCTACGTAAGTATTACATTTTCTTGAGTGTTCTTCTGTCATTAGTTGGTATTTTAATACATCTTGGAGGAAAAACTTAAATAAAAAGATGCATATTTAATGCCTACATAAAAAATCTTTTTCATGTAGACTAATAAAAAAATAGCTATTCTCAAAGTTGGACTGTTATGCTTTAATCAGAGCAACTTATACCATTTTATAATAAAATTTAATAAATTTTCTATACGCCTCAATGAATTATTAAAAAAAGATTATGTATTTATGCAAATTCACATACGATAATACGATACACACTATTTAACAAAAAACAAAGTTACTTTTTACGAATAGACAGCATGTAACATACAGGGCGAATAATAAAGTAAGCAATAAACAATAGACAAAAATTTTACGGAAATAAAAATAATTTTTTTATATTCCTACAAAAATATATAATCTCGTACAACGAAAAGAATTTGTCATCGGAAAGTTTTTTAGACTACTTTCTGTAACTATCACACACTATTGCAGATTCTCAAAATACGTATGCGACGATCGAGTTTATCCGCGTTTATCGTTTATTATAGACAATAACGTATGCAAATGACGTGTGTAGAGAGGCGCTATTGCGCGTTAGAGAAAAGTACAAGAGTTGACGACACAGCACAACGGATCGTATCAAAAAAATTAGGGTCGCGTCGCGTGCAGGAACGACGAAGATGGTGATGCTGGACGTCGTCGTCGCGTGAGGAGGGAGGAGTTCAGAGGAGAAGGGCGATTAAATGGCACGAGAGGTCAGTGCCTCGAATCGGGGGCCAGGCCCCAATTGGTACAGATGCATCGTGGAAGTATGAAACCACCGGGACGGATTGTTCACGAACGCTCCAGTACGTTCTTTCGGCCTCGTGCTTTTTGTCACCTTCGTCCCAATAACGAAGTTTCCACATTTCATGGAGAGTTTCACGTGAAAATGATCGAGCAAGGCGGATTCTTGCATTAACGACGATTCGTGAATTAAATTCTATGATGTTTATGAAGTAAAAGTCGCAGAGTGACTTTTAACATTTTTCGTAACAATAATATAATTTCATTAAATGAAAGATGGATATATGGAACTATTCCTCGAATATTTTATAAAATAAAATGCGAAAAAAATGTATTTTTATTTGAAGAAATGTACATACAATTTTGCACAATTTTTTATAAATACGTTAAACACCGAATAAATAATTTACAAAATTATTTTTTATTACATACGAAAGATATAATTATCATGCTCCAATTATAATTAATTATTATCTTTCATCTTATGTAAATATTTTTAAAAAATTCCGTTGTTCGTTAAAATTACATATCTAACTATGTCGAATTTAAAAGGAAAGTATGAGGTAGAATTAAAACGAGAAATAAGAGAGATGTTACATGAAATAAATAAACTTTAAAAGATGTTGTCATTAAAACTTTAACTTTGGTTACGTAACTCTTATTGCTCATTTACTTACTTCGCTCATTCTCTATTCATCAATTACTTAACTGAAAAATTCTATTAACTCACTGTCGTTATACACATTAAATCTCTTTTCCTAGTTAATACATCATCATAATTGTCATTCGTGCACAATGATTTTTATCATGTTCGATTGTAGTAGGCGTGTGTAGTAACTGCACAATGAAAATAAACATCTTTTCTACGAATTATAATTTCATACATAATCGCGATCTCGATTGGCATTCAATTTTTTTACGTTGTCGATCACAGAAATGCCACGGAGATCGTTTACTATCATTCTTTTCGTAATCGCGACTGCAAGAAATCTCCGTCTTGTGTAATTTTACATCGATTACTCTATTTCTATTCGAGTTACATGAAATTCGTGAAAGACGCTTTTTATAATTATCCCAAAAATGTACAAAATATATACGTATAAGTATATAAACGATTTGACTTATGCGAGTATCACGTTTAGAAACATGATGTTATTGACACACTTTTATCGTAAACTGTCACATATTTCTTCACATTTTACTTTGAGTAACTCATTGGTCAAGATGTTTATTCGCCGCAATTATCTAAAGTTTAACGCCATGACCTCTCGTTACCAGCTACTGATGATGTGACCTGTGCTGATCTCGCGGGGGTTCCTCATAGATTAAAGTTATACTGTACTGATAATACTAGACTATTCCTTGAAATACAATATTATTAAAACGTGAAACGCTTCATAAGCTTCGTTGCGTTTTAGAAATATGGAAGGCAGCAGCGATGCTTAGCGTAATAATCGGATCTTAGCGTGGCAAGTATGCATATCGTAAGGATACTACAGGAAATAAGATGAAAAGATTAAGTCAAATGAGTGAAGGTATAACAAGATAGTTATAAAATAATCAATGCATGCTCTTTTGCATGTATACAAAGAAATATGCTAATTACATTACAAAACATATATCCATGTTGAATCTCCATTCTTCATTTTTATTCAAGCTAGTAAAAGCTACTGTGTACTGGGCCTTTCATGTTCTATACTTGTTCTCTTAAATCTATCCTTGAACAGTTCCAAGAATAAATCTTTCCACATTTTTGATAGAGTAATAACTAAGCCTCAAATTGCTATTCTAACAAAATATATAAGTAATGAAAGAGCGTGAAATTTTGTATTTCGATTATTTTAATAAAATTTCAACAATTGCGATGCCTTAATTGATGCCCTGAGAGAAAAAGTTTTTGATATTTATGACTATAATTACATGTTGCCATAACTTACTGCTACAACGTTAGTAATAATAACTATTGTGTGTAATTTCATCAAGCAAATATATAGTTGGCGCCAAAAATGACTAGAAATTATAGTTATTATTACAATGTATTAATATTATAGCAGTAATCATAATAATCATGGTAACAATTTTAATTAGTACACAAATAATATCGGAGCCTTTCCTCTCAATGTGGCTCGTCATTTTTTTAAATCTCAACTTCAAATATGTATTACGATGAGATAATCGGTGTGTCGATGATCTTTACTGCAGCACGAACTGCATGTGGATGTTATTTGCCGCGTTCGCGCTAATTCGAACCGCTGTCGGCCGCATTTCGCTCGTTCTCGCTCGTTCTCGCTCGTTCTCGCTCGTTCGCTCGTTCGCTCGTTCGCTCGTCCGCGAGCATGTATGTCCGTTCCGCGAAGCGCAACATACGTAACGAATGTGCGATACTCATTAGGAGAGTCAAGGGTACGTTACGTGAAGAGTGCGGTTACACTCCGCGCGTGTGTCTGGCGCGCGTTACGTCACCGTGGAACGCGCGAGCGTCGCGTCGCCGTCGGCGCGCATGCAACACGCGACTCGCGTCGCGTCGCGTCGCGTCGCGTCGTAGGAAGAAAAGTGTGTGGAAGCGCCACCGAACACCGGAGAGTAGCTTCGATCGCGACGTCGCCAACGGCATACAGAATGATTCGCGGTGACTTGACTGTAAAATGTCGAGGACGGATTTCATCATTTAAATTTGAGACAAAAATCTTCACTCAGGTATGTCATCGTTTCTAGCGACCTTTGAATATTCGACATTTAAATATCATAGTATAATAAAGATTTAAATGATAATCCCATTAAAGTACAGTTTTTTTAAAATAATCTGTATTTAATTTTTCTGTCTCAATGAAAATGTCAAAGTATCAACAGTTTATGAGAAATTGGCGGGCTCTTCGGAAATTACGGAAATTACTATTTGAAATTTAAATTAACATTTGCAAAAAAAAAGATAATTCTTTCTTTAATTTTAAATGAATTTTAACAAAACTTTTCAACAGAGAGAGAGAGAGAAATATGCAACAATATTTTAAATGTCAAAGAAAAAGTAAAAAAATAAGTCGGTCAAGTAATTCTTTAGTTCTAGAAGTCTCATTCCAAAAAAACCTAAAGGATTATCCTCGTTTGAATGGACCTTCAAATTAAGCTTTCATTAGGAAGAAAATTTTTGGCACGAAAAGTAAAAAATTGTCCTGCGAATTTGCGAGTAAGAATTTGTCACGTTTATCCGTCGTCGACCGACCAGTCACTTTTTCGCCGATTTCAGGTTTCGGGGAGTCAGCCACGAACCGGCTCGGTCGGTGGAATTCAAATTGTAAGAAGCCGTCTTGCGCTTGAACGAAACGCTCACCGAGAGTTACCGAGAAAATCGCTCCGGGCGAGAAATTCTACTGGGAGAAAGGCGGACTCGGTGCGATGTCGTGCGCCGTACAGAAGAGCGAATTGAGAAGCGCGGCTATAAAGCGCAGCCAGCATGATTCTGTCGCAATTTACGGCGAGGAAATCGCAGCCTTGCTCCAGGCAAGGTAAGTAGAGTGTTGACCACGAGGCATGGAGGACTGACAGCTGACAAAGAGCATTTTAAAAGAAAAAGACGGATATACTTTCGATAGTCCATTCGGTCTATAGGATACGTCACAAATCACACAGTTTTCTCTCATACAGTTACGCATACATAAGAAATTGAAGTCATACGAGTGTTTTAATTATATTTTTAAACATGCTTTTTCTGTAGCAATGATTCTTTTTCTAACGCTTTTTTATATATTTCTCACAAATGACAAATTGTTTCTCTCTAATCGTAACATTTTTTTGTGTTATCATTTAAAACTTATATGTGTGTGTGACAGAGATAAAAATATATTCTATAAATTAAGTTTCACAATTTAAAAAAGTCGTTTGTCAATTGGTTTAATTTGAAGCTTTACATTATTTGATTACACAGATATTTTATTGCATATTAGGTATATGAGACTGTGATGATAATGTGAGTCTAATTTTCAATTTTTCCTAAAATCTGTAGAAACCCTGTAGTTTCTTTGTAGGTGAAAAAAAAACGAGTGGCTTTTGATGGACCTGTATATAGTTACGAGGCACGTATTGTACTCTTTCTTCGATTTAATTGCGTAAATAATATAATACATAAAATGGAGACCTATCGAAATTGCTACCCTTTTACGATAATCTATTACTGCAATAAGGAATTTATTTAACGCCCCCTACTTAAAATCGCATTATTCGAGCATTTTGAAATCATTCTGTATAATTTATGCAAAGGTACACAATAAAATATTAACTGATATTGTCAGTCTACACTCGGGCTGCTTGAATATATAACTCTGTCTAAATTCCCAAATTAAATATCTAAACTTATGACACTTCAATATTCGATAATCCGAATACTCAGATATTCAAAATCACGATATACACACTTCATAATATAGAAATATCCAATAAATCCATGCTCATTTGTTATCGTATAAATTATCATACATAGATTGTTCAAATAATTATGAAGTAATACTGCAAAATTTCAATTTTGATATATATATATATATATATATATGTATATAAAACTGAGAGTTTTGATTTTACTCTAAGAATTACAAATTTTGCCGTTACGTTTAAAAAATGATTCAGACGATCGAATTTAAAGATCTTAATTCTTTTATTTAAATTAGAATCGCGACTTGAATGCAAACTGCTAATGTCTTTCAGAAATAGATTTGAAAAATAAATTGTATAATCTCGTTTTCTTTTTTTTTTTCGAGGAAAATTTTTCCAACATATAATAAAATAAAGTATGGTGGAAGAATGAGTGTTAATGTAAGTTAATTAATAATCGAAACGAAAGACGGTTCAAAAAAGTAACGAACGAAGGAATTTCTCCGAAACGAACGATGGCAACTTTTACCGTACAATCTCGATTGCATCGAGTGATCGGGCCCAAAAGTGGGCGGAGGAGCAGATCTCAAGATGACGATATTGGCAACGTGGTAGCGTTGCAGGGCCGCACACAAAGGCTGAGGCGAAAAAGAAAAGCAAGATAGACAGATAGAAAGATAGAGAGGAGGAGTGAGATGAGACATCGAGGAGAGAGTAGCTGGAAGAGAGAATGATTGGTGAAGGAGAGACGCGGCAACGACGCTGGTCGTTGCAGTTTCGTGCAAAAATAACGTGGAAAGCCTCCTTTAAACTCAACCGAGCGCGTCTGTAACTGAAAATACACATCGCGTATAGAGAACGTGACAAGGTAGAAGAAAAGAATTTTGAGATCACTATGAATGTTCAAAAATAGGACGATCATAAAATGTGGATTCGTAAAGATTTCTGTTTCCGACTTGAGAGAAATCGAAAACGACAGCTTCAGAGATATTCCGATAATAATTCAGAAAAATGTAAATGTTAAAAAAGTAATTTTATCCGTTTTTAATTTGAATGTTTTAATAAAAAAAAAAAAAATCGTTTTTATGGTATTTTAACTTAAAGTTTAATGCGTTGCTAAAATATTTGATAAATTTGCGAAAAAAATAATCGATTGAATTTTTGCTGAACAAAAATCAAGTTCGAATTTTTGAAAATCTACGTTGGCAAATTTTGATCCTTTGATCCGGTTACATAGTGTATAACGCGAATGCAAGTCATTTTCAAAATATGTTGAACTGCCCGCTGGTGATTCACGCTAATTGCGCCGTTAACCCTTGCTTAATGACTGCGCGGTAAAACGCGCGCTTTTCCATGGAAAAACTCAGAGTTGCAAGCGAGTTTTTCGCTCTGCCGGTTATAGCACTTTGTGCTCGCTTGCGATTTTGCATGATTTACGCTTCCGCTAATTCATTCACGCGGGGGAGATTAGACGATACACGCATACCGAGTCAAACTAAGTGTTTTACAATGAGGAACTTTATTCACAATTGTCCGATTACGTACAACTTTATTTTTAAAAAATTAAAAAATAATAAAAAAGACAAAGTTTCTCTAATCGTACAATAATCTTGTAAATATTTATTTATTTTAGAATATAACCTTTCCGATACATCTCTCGATGTATTATCTTTTTCTTTTTTACTTCTTATATATTTTATATTTTAATCGGCACGATATATTCTGAAGACGAATGTTTCTTGATAACTATTTTCTTTGACTTTAACTTTTTCTAATATTAATTCACGATAGGATAAAGTTATCATTAATTAATGTAAGAAGTGGTAATTAATTAAGTAATTACCACCACTTAATTTTTTTCTGCGGAAATATTACGCTATTTCACAAGGTTAAGTTTTTAAAAATTATTTTATACATCAGATAATATGCGCAAGGTCTGATATGTGCTTCGTTCCGTAGGATGATTCGCAATCAATCCTTCGAGTCGGCTCGACGGAAATGTTAAGAAGCAGTGCTTTGCAGACTGCTTTTCATTACGTCGATGATGTCTCGTTAAAATATTTATATGGTCGATTACTGCCTTTATGCCTCGTTTTAATATACTCAATCCATATCGGCCAGCGTGACTATCAAATCGAATCGTAGAGCAGTAGAACTGGAGACTATAGCATTTGCAGTCGTATCTATTTTATGTTGCCCAATACTATCGGTTCATCTCATCGCCGCTTACCATTAATTACCTTCAATTTAACGCAGGATCGATACAGTTGATCCCACCTATCACTCTGTGTAGAACCGTTTCATTTTGTTAATGCAATACCACGGAGACAAATCTATATTAGATGTCTGTAAAGTGTGTATGAGCTTAGATACACAGTATTATGGGAGCAGTTGTTAATTTGAAGTTTCAGAAGAATTTTTAAGAAAAAAATCGACAACTCCTGTGACAAATCTTGGCGGCAAATAGATTTCTATCGCTTCCTGACATGCAGATTCCTATTTTATTTGAAGATTATAATCGTCTCTCTCTTTTATATTCGCACAATATATCATTGCGTTCCGTGTCAACGTGTGCTTATCGCGCTAATCGAAACAACGACGTCAGAATTACAAGGTAACTTCGCGTGAGATGGTGTCACGCTAGTGCTGTTCAGAGAAATCAGAACACCATGAAGCTATCTAGGTGCATTTGCAATTTTTCTCAGCTTACTGATCGCTACGTAATTAGTATCCTATTTAAAATATTAATTACGTTACAGTTTTTTTCTTGAAAATTCCTCTCTTTCTTTCTCTCTCTCTCTCTCATTACAAATATATTATAAAGAATTCCTTCCAATAATCTCACATAATTCTTGTTCAAAAATGTTAAAACGAAAAATTGTATTACAAGGAAAGGGCGGTTTTGCTAAAGTATCTTCAAAAAGTTAGCTAAATAAACAAAACTGAAAATAATTTTGTTAGACCATCAAAAGCGTAGTGAGCAATGCTGCAGAAAGTTTTGATATTTTAGCAACCAGCTTGAGCGTTCCATTTAATGTATTATTTTGATAATTTAACAAAATTATTTTCAGACCCGTATCTAACTAAATTTTCGGATACTTGAGTAAAATCGTTCTTTTCATGCTATATTATATAAAATTATTAGATTCTTGATCCTCCTCACGATCGTACCTACGGCATTATCCTTTCATATGTACATACAATACCCGCATAGAACGTGACACAAATAATCTCGATAAACTCTTCAGAAGCCCGTACCTTAAATTTAATGATCATGATAATTTTAATTATCAAAAAATCCGCCATTAAAGATAAAGTCGCGATTTCTGAGAAACACACCGATTAATTAATTCTCCTTTCCTCAACAGTCCAGAGATATATAATCCGGTGAATAACGATCTCACAGAAAGATCTCCAGTATTCACCGCGGCGCGACGTTCCGATTTCACTGACCAGTAGTGTTCCAGTATCTACCGTGCCGTAACAGTGCGGAAGATACCACGAAGAGATGACCGGACATTTCTCTCTTCTGTCTGTCATTAAAGAGGCGCGGGCCGCCTCTTTAATCGTCATGGATGGATACCGAGCAGAGTTCGGTGCCGAAGAAGATACCACGGGTAGGGAGAGTTTTGTAATGACGGGCGCCAAAAAAATTCCACTGCGCTGCGCTGCGCTGCTCTTAAAACCAGACGAATGAGTAACCTTTTGGTCGGTGTGCGTTGAACTTCACGCGCGGATCCTCGCAACACCTCTCGTCTCTATAGCGCGTTGCGCTAGAATTTCAAACTTGCGCTAATGCCACGCAAGGGAGGAGACGCGACGCGACGGCTTAAGGGTCTTTCTCGCGTCTGTTTGCGAGAACGCGAATACCTGCGCGGACGTTGTTCGTTGCTACAGACTGCCATTACGTGGACGGGCATAATGAAATTGCGCGATGAAATTCTTCGCAACGCGAGATTCGTTGCTTCGACACGTCCCGCTCGTAAATCTAGTGATAATTTGTAAAATCAATCAGATTTTAATGCCGCGTCGTTACGTCGAATCTCGTGGCGAGTCTGTGGACTGCTAAAACTGCGAGTCGCGTCATACAGGATGTCTCAGACTTGGCAAGCCGGTCTCCCTATCAGAGAGAGGACGTAGTCTGCCCGATTCGCCCGACGCGCGATAAAGGATAATTCATAACGCGGCAACGAAACGACGTATCGTCCTACGTTTATCGCACTGGCCGGGGCCTAATGAAATTCCTCGATGAGCAAGGCGCGATTGTACGCCGGAGGGAGCACCAATTATTGTGCTCGCAATGCGTTACTCGAATTGCATTCATGTTACTATAAATTCGCTAACTCCTCGCGCTCAGAGTATAACAATAAAATTATATAAAAAGGCGGAAAACCTCGATAAAAGGATAATAAATATTTTATATTAGGTCCTGCTCATTTATAATTATGTCATTAATATGTCGATTATAATGAGAGTCTCTTGCCTATAATAAATAAAATTAATATTGTTTCGAGAACTGTAGGTATGTTAAAAGAACTATGTGCACTCTAAGTACAAGCGAGTTCCACGTGCGAATCTTGACTTCCGACTTCTTCGCTTCCGACTTCGCTTCACGATTCCGCCGATGACCGATGGGACGTTGAGGAAAGTCGTTGAATGAAACGAGCCGTTAAACGCGCACGCAAGAATCTCTTTCCTCGACGAATTCTCAGAACGTATCCCTGAACTTTTTGTCGGGCGCTTTCGCGTGCAGCGCAACCCGCGCATAAATAATGCCACGCCGTACGACGGCGTTTGAGAGAGCGAAATGAGCAACGACGATTGTCCGTCCGATGGCATCGATTTATGCGTGTACTTCGACCCGACGTGACGTCGATGATGATGGCCGCGGCAGCGGCAGCGGCAGCGGCAGCGGGCGATGGCGACGACGAGACACGTCGCGCGCGACGAACGGTGTAAACGGGCCTTAAACTCTCCGCGTTGCATTTTGCGTCGGTATGCATTCCCGCGCGTTCGCATAGGAGAAGATACAGATATCTCTCTCTCTCCCTCTCTCTCTCGTCTTGCCACGTGATTGCATACCACGTCGTCGTCGTCGTCGTCGTCGTCGTCGTCGTCGTCGTCGTCGTCGTCGTCGCCGTCGTCGTCGCCGTCAGCTCGCCACTCTACACTTGCATCCGCAAGTTCGCAGATGCGATCCCTGTCTCCCGTTGGATTTTTAACGCGGATTCTTGCCGCGCGTTTGACGCGTCGACTCGACACACGATAATTGAGTAGCTAAGTGTCGTAGGTGCCTAACTGGCAATTTCTAATATTTCATTTAAATAACGAAAACAAAAGATAAATAGAAAGTACATTTGTCATCCGATACATTAGACGCTGAAGAGTTATGAAAGATTTTTATACTTATAATTAGACTGTTAACTCTAGATATATAAAAATTACTTACAATAACTTCCTCCATAACTCAACCACGTCAAAATAAGTTTTATTTTCAACTGTCGCAATCATGAATATAAACTGTTTGTGGTAATATCGTTTTTTTTTTCTTCCAAGTGCGTCGTAGATTGTTTTCTTTCCGAATATAGATAATGAACTAGGATTAGAAACAGTACAAGTGCCAAACGCAGCGAGTTTAGAATGAAAAAAATGTATTTTGCTCCCTTTATAATGAATTCTTTCGCACTTTACATCGAAATTGTAACGAAATACATTTAAAGCATGATAATTTATAATCAAGTAGAAAATATTGAATGGTATATAAATCATATATTATTAATATTTTACACATATTATTTGAGCCATAATAACCGACTTATAAACGCGATTCAGAAATAGATATAGAAATTTTACTATTTCATTTAAACTTCGTTAAAAAGAAAATATATTAACTGATAAATGTAGCTTTATGTAAATAAAGAACAGTACATTACTTGTATAGATTTACATAAATTTTTTACAATTTTATTTATATTAAAAAGATATAAGTTCGATTGTGCTGATTATTAAAATGTTAAGATTTGAAAAATGAAGCTAATCATCTATGTTAGATAGCCATAGAATAATGTGAAGGATACTTAAGAATTAAAAAAATATATCAAATTATAAACTCGGAACATCGAACAAATATTTTTCCATTTTAAATAATTTCTTTTTCCTCTTTTTACGGTTTGAAGTGTCACTGAACAAAGCAGATTGACACGATACTTATGAAGAAGAATATAAACTGTTACATATTACACGCAATCTCAAGCTTCCAAGATTGAATTATTTCAAATTTGACAGCCAATTAGCGATACACCGTAACGAAATACGTAAAACGATACATCTCGTCTGTATGCAATGTGTAACGCAGAGCTTTGCCGAACCAGGAGCTCGAGCTTTATAATTATAAACACTATAATGCATTATTAACATTTTAATTATGCGCGTGCCGCGCTAAATAGTTGGACATAAACATTCGCTTTGCAGTTCTAACATTTTGTTCGACTCGTATGTGCGTTACATTCGTTTAATATCATTAAAAGATCAACTGTCGTTTTATACAAGCTATTTTATTATTAATTAATAATTAATAACTTATCGGACTATCACTTGGTTTAAAATTCTATTTCACTCGTGACAATCAGTTATGTCTTTCCGTTTCATTATTTTGCGGTGATAATTGTAGCCTTTATTTTCCGCGAGAGGAGATTGTAATAAAAATGCAATGCCATAATTTTGAAGTTTATGATGGGCACATATGATCTATGTAAATAGGTTTGGCTGCAGAAGAAAGAAGCGCTCGATATATTATCGCTTTTTATCGTTCAGATAAGCACTTGTTCTTATCAACAGTAAAGTACGTAGTGCTTTTCCAAACTTCTCAAGATATCAACTGTTTCCGTTAATTAAAAAAATAGTAAAATAAAGGAATATGCGTAATATTTTCACACAATCAACAAGAGAACAATTTAAAAAATGTCATCGTTCCAAAGACAACGTACACATCCCTCCAAAGATAATCATACATCATCGGAGGTGCCAAAGGGTTTTGCCAAGGGTTTGCTGGTTATCGCCATGTCGTGATCCCCATTGCCAATGTTTCGTGAACCTTGCCGTTCATTTCATCAACGGGAGAAATACAAGTATAGTATAATCACAAACCATCTCTCGTTACTAATTACACTAATTTCAATGAAGCTCAGAAGTAAAGTTTATTGTTAAATTAAATCTAGAATTAATCACAAATTTCATTGACTTTTTGAAAATCAATCTCTGTTATATAAAATGTTTAATATAATATTATAATTAAGCTAAGAACTAAAGATTAATCGACGAAAAGATTATAGGACATTCTTTTTTTCATCATTATATTACTGAGTTATAATATCAAGTTAAAAAAAAATGCATTAATTACGAAATAAAAGCTCTTCTCAGGCGTCTCTGTGAAACGTCCGTTCGTAATGTAATCGCATAACGTGAATCATCAAAAATATCGTTACGTTCGCATAAATTCCAGCCGGATGAATTCTCGCGTCTAACCTTCGCACTGTCGCGTGTCACAATTGTTTCCATACGAAACGGAAGTTAAGTCTTCATACCGCTGTAAACGTGACTCCGAATGTGACTTCGGCTCGCATTCACGCTGCGCATGTTACCTCGAACTCGGTTACTTGATTCTCGCGTCCCGTGATAAAAATCGCGCGATTCTTGCATTTAATGAAACTCTGACCGGCCACACTTTGAGAACGTGGACAGCATTCGGTATTTTATCGCGTTTCACGTGAATCATCGGTTTTAGAAGAATTATTATATTGTACTCTGTGTTGATTGTGTGAGAAAAATGTTCTGATTAAACCAACAAAAGGTTCAACAAGAATGACATTTTAGTTATCATAACCAGAAATTCTGTTTGGTCTCAAACAAAAATGTCATCCTTGTCGAGCCTTTTTGTCGGTTTAATTAAAACATTTTTTTCAGTGTACATTTCAATACGCAATTATGAAAAAGAAACGTCTTGGCAAAAAGTAACGAAAAATTGCTTAAAAATATGAGATCATTCAAGCGGAATCAATGTCGAAAGTACGAACTCTGCGTTTCAGATCACGATGATTATTTTAACGATGTATCTTTAAGACAGATATGTATGTGTACGCTCTTCTACCCGCGCGTCTCTTGGGAAATGTCTCTTGGGAAATAGAGAGATTTAACATTAAATGGTTGCACGCGCGTTGCGCGGTACACGTCCCTGATCTAAGACACGTTTTGAGAAAAGCATCTCAATTCTGAATGTTGTGATGACTTAAATTAGATCTTGGCACACCCGGCCTGCCTCGGAATTCGGAGGCAGGCGTCAAACGCGAATGTCGCGAACTCGAGAGAGGGAGAGAAGCGAAAATTCACTTACCTTCCAACCGGCGCTGCTATTGTTGTCGCCCTTGTCCTTGAAGTAGGACACGTTCTGGACCATCCACTCGTAGATCTGCGAGAGGGTGAGCCGCTGGTCGGGCGCGCTGGTGATCGCCTGGGTGATGAGATCGGCGTAGCTGAGGTTCCCCCAGGCGTTCCTCCTTGAGGAGTTCTTCTTCACCGGCAGGAGACCCTGGGCGAGCTGCGCCTGATGGGGCGGCGTGCCACCTTCGGCGCCTTCCTTCGCGGTTGGCGCGTTACCCTCGACGTATCCTTCTGGTCGCGGTAACGGCCATGTATTGGATCGTGCGCGGGTCTGCGGCTCGAATCCGGTCTCCAGATCCGGCGAAGTGGAGAACTCGAACGAGACTCCCTTCTTCTGTGCCTGCTGTTGCTGTTGCTGTTGCTGCTGCTGCTGCTGCTGCTGCTGTTGCTGTTGCTGTTGCTGCGACGGAGTCATCGACCCCGACGCCGTGACCGGCACCGAATCCATCATACTTGCCGGGCCGTTTTGCCAACTCCGATCAAGTTCGTGATCGTACGCGTAATTCCCCAACGGAGATCGGTAATCTACAATCGATGACACCGTGAAGGAACTCCGTTCGCGTTCGCGCGCGATCGAGCGGTACCAGTCGGGCTGCGTTTTGAATCACTGTACGTGTACGTGGGTGTATGTATGTGGGGATGTCTCTCTCTCTCTCTCTCTCTCTCTGTGCGTGTGTGTGTGCGTGCGTGTGTGTGATGCGTGTGTGTGATATGTGTGTGTGAGTGTGGTGTGGTGTGTGTGTGTGTGTGTGTGTGTGATGGTGTGTGTGTGTGTGTGTGTGTGATGTGTGTGTGTGTGTGTGTGATGTGTGTGTGTGTATGATTATGCGTGTTCGACCTTCCTACGTCACCGCTTGGAAGACTCGTAGCAGTGCTCGTTCGCGCCGAATTCGAGTCAGTGCGGTGCTGCTGCTGCTGCTGCTGCCGCCACTCACGTCCGACGTCGTCGTCCCTTAACCCTTTTTAGACACTGTCAGGTTCTTCAACACATCACCATCGAACCAGAAACGATCGGGCGCGAGATGGGAATGTGCGACGTGACGCGCCACGATGCAAGGCGAGCTGAGGCGAGACGTGGCGAGGTGAGGCGAGACGAGGCGAGGCGTGGCGAGGCGAGGCGAGACGAGGCGAGACGAAGCGAGGCACGAAATCGACGCTCACGCACACCGGGAGACGAAGCTCCGTGCCGGAGCAATGGTTCGACGACGGCGGGTTCGCAGGAAGCGAATCGACTGCGCTCGCGTGCGACTGTCGACGGCGATGAACCAACTGAGGATTCCGACGGGAGCCGTTCTGCGTGCTGAAAGAGCGCGCGTGAGCGAGAGAAACGTAGAAGAAGAGCGTGGCAGCGGCGGGGGAGAGCGAGAGGGAAAGAGAGAGAGAGACAGCCGGAGCGCGAAGCTCGGCAAAGTGAGGAGAGAGGAAGAGAGAAAGGAAAAGAAGAGAGAGAGAGAGAGAGAGAGAGAGAGAAACAGATAGGCGCTCGGAGCAGCGGAAAGAGGGAGCAGACCACGTGGTCAAACTCTGTGTTTACAAGCCGTGCCGTCCGGGGGTCACGTGGCCATGTTTTGATAGGAAGTTGGCCCGCTACGGGTAGATGTACGCTCTATGTCGTCGTCGTTGACGATGGCTGCTCGAGCACGGTATCGCGACGTGATTCACGTGGACTCCAAGACTCCTCTCCTTCTGTATGGTCGGTGGGATTTTCGGTAGAGACCGCCGACGGCGCGAGACCGACGATGGCGATGATGACCTTTGGTGCTCTCGTTGCCCTTGGAAAACCGTTCCCCCTGATATCTCTCATCGATACCCTCGGATCCTCCACGCGCTGTCGCTCCGCGTGCGCGAGTACTCCTCTCGCGATCTTGTGCGGTTCTTGTCTCGACTTTTCCAAATTTCTGCAAACGTGAATGACGTGTGTAAACTGTCGTTCGGTTGATTGATAATTCCCTCGATCGAAGAAAGTGACAGGTTTGCGAGCGCGAATACTGTCGCCTCGCTTGGTGACGAGACCTCGTGAGAAACGACGTGAGATTCTCTCTCGCACGTATCGTCTGAGGAAAGAAAACCTATCCACTACGTAGAACTTGCCGGCAAGGCAGCGCGGCGCATACTGGCGAAATTCCTCCGGCCGGCGCTCGGCGGATTGCTCGGAACCGACCGAGCGGAGCCGAAGTTACTAG
The DNA here is from genome assembly GCF_024713525.1 of Acromyrmex echinatior. NCBI lineage: Eukaryota > Metazoa > Arthropoda > Insecta > Hymenoptera > Formicidae > Acromyrmex > Acromyrmex echinatior. The sequence continues at coordinate 2,499,784 of NC_141860.1, read as the reverse complement.
GAGCGAATTTGCGACGCCTGTCGCCGCACTTCGGCGCGCCGATCGTCCGACGGCGTGGCACGTGAGAGCGAAAGAGAGAGAGAGGGAGTGAGCAGGGAGAGAAACGAGGAAGAGACAACCGCCGAGCCGAGAGCCAAGAGCCGAGACTGCTGAGAGTGGCGAGAGTATCCTCGGCAAACGGTAGGGAGATGTACGCGGAGAGTATCGTAGAGTAGCGTAGCTGGTGGGTGTCTCGGCTGCCTCGGAAGGGGTAAGAAAGCCAGAGTGGGAGACGGGCGATAGTGGGGGATAAAGAGAAGGACGAATGGGAGCGAGAGAGACGGCTATAAATTGCAACTTTGTGCAACGTAAAAAGGAGTGGGAGACGAACGAGGGAAAAGGACAGGGTATCGTGCCGCGACTCCAAGGTAGGAAAAGGATGAAAGAACGCGACGGGAGCTGAGGAGGGAGAGTGCAGCGTGCTCGTACTGCTCGTCTACCGGGTGGGCGGGAAAAGGGGTATACGTTGTGCCCCTAGGGTTAGGCATCGCACTGCGCACAGAATCCGCGGGGAGGGAATTTGCACGCGGTGCATCTCCTCTCTCTCTCTCTCTCTCTTTCCCCCCTCCCTCCCTCCCTCTCTCTTGCTTTCTTTTCCTTCGTCTCTCCCGTCCATCCTGTCCTATCTCTCTTCTCAACCTCGTATCTCCTCCCACCATTCCGCCGCGATAGTCCTACGTTCTCTCGACTCGATTTTGCGGCAACCCTTCCGGTACTTTTTCGTATCGCTGCTCTGCGACTTGTAGAATCCAAAGATTCCCAACGGCCGATCGAAATAACTCGGCCTGTTGTTTTCGGTCTGCGTGCCTATCGAATGGTACAGCGTCCTCCGAAAGCCATGAAACATTCCTGAATATGTTCGCGAACATTGTTGTATCGCAGCGGCGCGGCGGCCGGATGTGAATTCTTCCAATTCGTCCAAGCATTTGGCGAAAAAAATTCAAGTATAGTTTGGTTTTTTTTTTACGCTTTCGTATAAAGTCTTGAATGATTAGCAGAAAGATATTTTTTTTCACGCTGCCTTTTATATTTCAAATGACCTACATTAAAAAAAGAAGAGTTAATTTTAAAAAAATTAACTCTAAACACTAAGTCTACAAAAGCTCAATAAATTATAATTTCAAATAATACGTCTCATAAAAGGAGCAATAAGCTTAGCGCACTACTAGTGCAACTAGATTTCTTACTTTCAAATATGCAATATACAACGATTCTTTAAACGTTTTGGTTCTCAAAACCATTCTCAGTGGATAAAAAAACTTACAATAACATAATTTTCATCTTCATTGTTTATTGGGACGCTGCTTTATGATCCTTCAAACTCTTCTTCAGTTGGAAAATTGTTATCATCTTATTTCAAATATCAGTTATTTACTCCGAGTGGTAATTCTTGGTCATTGTAAAATGAATATAAAGTTTCTTAATACGAAGTTAAAGATTGTGACATTTTTATAAACAAGTTGACAGAAACAAGGTCGACAGAAACATTGAGATTAAAAAATAAACAGATTTTAGATATAGAACCTTTTATGTTTAAAATCAAGAATGATATTATGCAAACGAAGTGTCACGAATTATTCTTACGATAAAATCTTCCAGTTAATATTCATAATTCAACTGAATCGAAACTTCATCTAAATAAATTTGAATCTCAAAAAACTTTACAAAGAATTTAAAATATTTCAAAGTTATGTTGGTATAATCAGAATTTTTAAAAAGAGATAAATGTATTTAAAATTATCATTAACGGTTTAAGTGGATTCTAAATGATAGGATCCTCTTAAAATGTCATAGAATCCCCTTAAAATGTTAGTGATAAGTTAGTTTTACGTTTCTTTTTAAAAAGTCTCCTTGAAAAGTATACAGAAAACGATTAGTGCGCACGTAGTCCAGAGTAGCTACGAAGTATTGTAGCTCTTTTCTAACTGCGTAGTTATTTTCGACGTGCTCCGTCGAGATCATATCCCAAGTATTCAAAGGAACTGTTTACCCGTCCTCAAAGAGGACCGTCAATTAAATGCACTTTCTATCACAACAGATTCTTTGGTACTTTTTACGTGCTCTTAATTATTCGCCAGTGCTCGATGTTGTCGAGCCGATCGAATAACTTGGAAACCCTCCTCCGTCCTTCAATTCGGCCATTGTCCGAGGTCTGTTGACATAAATCCCACGCGCTGAAGATATCCCCCATCCATAAAAAGAAGTCGGCAGTGCTGCTGAAAGGGCAGGTAAATCCGGCCATTGCAACCCGGTTGAAACAAGAAACGACGACGCGCTTGATGGTGGCCAAACACGTACACGCGAGTGTATATCCGTGTCGTCCTGTGCGGGCAGCCCGGGCTAACTTAAGGGGTACCTGTCACCATGTGTAATTATGCACTCTGAACCTTCGATTGTCCGGCGGATATCCCCGATGCACCCATTGCTCAATGTTGTTTGCGCGTGAGCTAAAAACAGCACGCCATAGCTCACCGCAAGTTCGTGTACGTACAACCGCGCGAACATGCCTGGCTATAAATAGAAGATGAATGGATTCTTAAGGACTACCTGATCGAGTAATTGTACAAACAATTTCGAGTACTGCAACTAACTATAGCATAATTGTAAATTATACTTGTATAATGGGCTGTATTAGTTTAAGTTCATTTACTTTACACCGGCAATAAATTGCTCCAGTCCCCCTGGCTGTTCGTTAATCCGGAAAAGGACCGAGATTGCTAGTATTTATCTAAGTAAAGAAAATATAATGGCAGGCAGTACGCGCGAAAACCCAATGGAAAAACCCAAACATGTTGACGTGTGATCAATTTCGAATTTTTTTCTAAATTCAAAAAAATATATACACTTGATATAAACAATAATACAATAATAAAATCTTATACATCTGTCAATTTTTATGCCTACTTTATTCGAATTTTTGAAATTCCAAGTGTAATATATATTTTCTACTCAATTATTTCCTTCCTTTGGCTGTCATTATGTTTAAGCGTATTCATTTGAGAGAGTTATCTACCATTTTTTGTATCAGAATTAAAAAGATATGTGACAACATAAAAGTTACGAAACGTTTGAAATTTTTTGAACGTTCCTAGATTTTTATTTCGACTGTACCCTTTTATGGGATCCCTTCAATTCATGCCAATCCCTAAGCATGTATCTCTTTCGCGCAGAGTTCAGATACGTGCTGGATAATAAACAACGGAAAACACGATTTTAGCATCTTTAAGTAGTCCGCAACCCCTAATCATTTTCAAGTACGATCCCGATTAAATCTATCCAAAAAGGTACATGAAAAACATACAAGCTGTTTACTTCGAAGACAGTATATAACTTGGACTTTTAAGTCTTTTTAAGTCTGCTGGCATATGTAATCTTATCATATACCTACTTTTAAATTTATTCGAATGAACATCAGACACAGACAATTAATTCTGAGTTTTGTATTATACATGTTGTATGTTTCACAGGACGCAGGAAAGCCAATATATAGCGTTGAAACAGTACGTCACAATTTGACAAAGAATACAATGAAATAATGAATTATAACAAATTTTACTTAAAAAAAGCTGTAAGATTTTAAAAATAGACTTCCGCTCTCTAATGGTCAAGCAATGGAACTGATATAATATATTACACAGATTTCTATATTTTCTGCGGATTCACATTTGCAGAACTTTTAACGCCAAGGGTGTCCATCTGGTTTTCATTTCATATCAACATTAACCCACGTCATACAGTACGCGAATATATAAATTAAACTCAGAATTCTGGCGTCGAATGTGCAGTATCAGCAATGTGGATACGGAATACTGCATTTCGAAAAGTAATTTGAATGCTTTTCAAAATGTAAGATACGTAGATATTATAATATCATTCTGTTATTTCGATTGCAATAATACATTTGAGATTCCATAAAATTAAGGTTACGGCATATTTTACGGGCAATCGTTTTTCCCGAAAAGTGGATCTTTCGGGGCGAAAAGAATCATTCCGAGGCCCTAAGTGCGAGACTTTATCGTGTGAAATTGCACATACGGAGAAAATTAAGGCCAAGTGAAAGAAAGCGCTAGCTGCCGGTAACTCGCAACCATTAGATTCTTCCAAAGAGAGGGATGGGGGGAGGGGAGGGGGACAAAGAGGAAAGTATAAGTTCGGACTATCAATTACATCAACCCAATTCCGGAGCTTACTTTACGCCGAATCGAATCCAACCAGCCTGCTAAATTTGTTACGTTAACGAGCGTTGCACTCGTCGAGTTTCTACCGCCACTGTGTGTAACTTTTTGTTTAGTTGGCTATGAAAATAAACGCGAATTACGACGTTCGTTAACTCGATCGGCGGCTATCACGGGTCGATAGTTCGCGTATGCAGCGCACATCTCGCGTTGGCTAAGTTAGGATAGTGCAGTCGTCTATGAAGTTTCCATGAGAATGAACATGTAATTGGATCGTGTATATTTATTTATGTAGTAAATATATTTTATAATTAATATCAGTAATTAATAATTAAAATATGAAGAGCTACACGACTCTTTTCAACTATTTTATTTTTATAGATGTATTTTTTGTTTTACAGTATATAATGCAATATTATTATAACTATTGACGAGAAAAATCTGGTTTAATTTAAAATGTACATCATGAAGAATGTTAATTGAACATTTAACTATATGTGTCTCGTTTTAAAGTCTTAATTTACACGTCCAAGTCACCCACAGAGTTTATTGACTGGATCTATAATTATCACAAATTTCAATGGAAAATATTTTTATTCTAATGAAATGCCAGAATGTATAGAATCGAAATATCGAATATTATAAAAAGATTTTGATAATAATTGAAAAAGTTAAGTAAAAAAATATTAAAGAACAATTTGTGAAAAGAGTGCGATAATCACAGTTTTTTTTTCCAAAAATCACATCTTTATGATAAAAAAAGATACAAATAAAAATAAATAGTATTTTCGAAAGAGGTGAACTTTAAGAAAACAAATACATTATATTAATTTATTTCAGAAAGTATAATTATTTGCATGAGTGAAATGGGGGGCATTTTTATACATGCTCGGAATAATGATATCGAAGATATGTCGAGTATTTTCTTCTTTAAAAATGCAATAAAAATATTTTATATTAAATTTATAATGATTTCGACATTATTTACTCACGATTTTATAACCAAGAAAATAGAGCGATCGTTTCGCCAAGACGCTTCTCTTGCAAAAATGCTTTTTTTTTTACAATAAATATACGTTTATAAGACGCGCGCGACAACATATATACTTGAACATACAGCACTAATAAACATTTACTAAAAATGAATGTTCACTTTCGGCAAAAATCTGTCAAATTTACATTTGACGAATCCAAGTGAAACTTTCATTACATCATAATTAGCATCAAGATGACAACGAAACAATTGCATCACGGCGAATTGCAACGACAAAGAAAGGTTCCAAGTTTTTTTTTATCCCCTCACTTTAACTCTGCAATATTAACCGTACAAAAATTACGGCCGACTAAAATTTTCACTCGGGCCCAAATGACCCACTCATGTAATTGAGGGTTAAGTTTTCACTCTGTCGGAAATTTATATATCAATTATGCAACGTAGATTTCACTGTTGATACGGTATCATAAAGTATTCATACTAACAGATAATCACTTATAATATATATCGTAAATAGAGTTTTCAGAAATATATATATTAAATACATAATTTGAAAAAATAAGAAAAATTACGCATAAGATAATCTTAATTTTTATTTCAAATATATGTATTAATATTTAATATTATCCTACTCTCTGAACGTCTTTGTGCTAACGTGTCTTACCTCACAGATTATCGTTAACATTATTACATAATCTGAAATGTAAGATTTGAGTATTTTGTTAAATACGACAGATAGCATTATTACCATTTTATGAATATATGTTAACGATATTCCAATTTGCTTCGCATCGCATCTTCTATATTAAATTTATATGTCATCGATTTTATTTTTACACTGAGGAAGATCCAAATGAAATGTTAACATTATTACATAATCTGAAATGTAAGATTTGAATATTTTGTTAAATACGACAGACAGCATTATTATCATTTTATGAATATATGTTAACGATATTCCAATTTGCTTCGCATCGCATCTTCTATATTAAATTTATACGTCATCGATTTTCTTTTTACACTGAGGAAGATCTAAATGAAATGTTTATCAATTTTTGCTCAAGAATAAAGTATACGATTTCACACACGTCTAACCTGTATTGGATTGCATTGGCTGATTTACATTTATCCTTGGATTTAATACTACCATTATTGTATAGCATTAATAAAATATATTATAATATGCAAATAATTTTTTAAATCTGTTTTAATTTCTTCTTCCAAGAGGTAATAAGCTATTTTTGAAATTTCTGATATTTAAAAGAATGCACTTTTAGTTGTTTTATTTTATCTTTGATTATCTTTTATCTTAATTTGTGTCAATTTAATACAAATTTCCACGGTATTCACCTCTCTTCTCCCACGGAAGATAACGCGCTTGCGTTTACAGCTTTAAATTACAGATTCAAAGTTGTGTAGCTTCTAAAGATTTTCTGGTTTCTGCATTACTCATTGTTGGTCAAACTAATACGATAAAACTGCCTCACGCACATTCTTTATATTAATATATTATTATTTTTCAATATTTTAATAGAATTTATATTAATTATATATTATACATATATATTTTTAATATAAAATGTATGTAACGGCAGTAGATACTACTACACAGTCGTAGATGGCTGGTCGATAGATGGCGACAGCGGGTTGTCTGACTAGCAGACAGCTGGTGAAAGGCGCCTTTTACACACAACCGCTTGAATGGGAGAACGAGCCGGCTCAGCCGGCTCAGCCGGCTGCTTCTGCTGCTTCTCGTCAGCGACTCGGGCGACTGGTTGTCAGAGCAGCCGACCGGCCGGCACTTGGCGTACCATCGTCGCGGCGCGCGGTACGTTCGCACGGTTGTCCGTTGTGCGTCGTCGTTTCGCGCGTTTTCCCGATTCAATCCCGATTCATAATCGTCCCGTAAAAAAGTGTTGCGCGAAAGAATTTTACAAGTGGCGGCATTTTCAAAAAAATCCCCACCGCAATGCCGCACACGCACGCCTTTCGAAATTCGAGCGTCGACTTGTAACGCGCCGCGTGTCGTTTCGATCTTTCGTGATCCAACAGGAGTACGGAGTGAAAGTTGTGTGAGTGAAGCTGAGAGGAAAAAAGGGAGGGGAAAAAAAAAAGGAAAGCAAGTCGCGGTGACGCGATAGCAAAAAATATACGAATAGTTGGATAGTGAGAGAAAGAAAACATCGCGCGCGCGCAGCATGAGACCGCGCCGGTGGCACGGAGGATCCGCGGAGTTCGGTCGATTTCGCGGATCAGCGTGCAGCGATGCGGTGCTCCGGTGATAAGGGAGGACCAGCGCTAAAGTGTGTTATGCGCGAGTGCGGCCGATTAGGGCCGGGGATAGGGTACTCAGCAGCAAGCCGCCGGCACGAGCATCGTCGTCGCGATGCCGTTTGTGATGCGGAAGGTAGAGCCGCGGCACGTGTGCCGCGGCCACGTGCCGGCGGGCCCGCATCCGGGCTGGCCGGTGGGCGCCGAGCTCGAAGCGGTGGCGAACGGCACCCTCACCACCTCCCTCAGACAGTTGGCCTCTCTCCTCACCGTCGCGGAGGACATCTTCGCGAACCTCACCGCCGAGCTAGCTCAAGTCGCCGAAAGAAGCGGACACCTACGTCATAAGCTCGACAAAGTCGAAGAGCGACTCTGCACCGTTGATCCCAAGAAGATACCAGTCCGTGAGTATTCGGAATCATTTATTTTTTTTTATCTTTTTAATCGGATTAATTGATCGGCTAACAAATACGTTCGTTCAGAGGCTGCGATTTTATCGCTACGTCACTCGTGCCGATACTCGTCCCTACTACAGTGCAGTACTGTAAAAGACAGCAAAATTGGTGCTTGTTAGTTCCTTCGATCGTCGACAGTGATTGCCGGAGTATAAAGTTTAAATTCTCTGAGAATAACGAAACAAGTGAGAAACGACTATATTCCTATGCTTATAGCGTGACCATGGAAACGCTGCTTTAAAGTAGTACTGCCGTTGAATAAAGTTAGAAACTAGAAAGCAAATTGCCCCAGGGGATAGACGCTGTACGACGTACACGCAAACAAAATCAACGCGAGACATACGCTCACATTCAAATTGCTCCAATTTTCTAAGATAGCTCTCGATAGTTGTAATAGGTTTTGCGCCGTCACAATCGGGACAATTCTCCAAAATGTTTACATTTTAATACGTTGCGATCAAATTCAAATTCAATCGACAAGCAGTCGATTGAATTCATTGAGCTAAGAATTTTGACTAGTTTCTATTCTTGTAGATTTTAATTTTTCCACATCTTCCTTTAGCGAAAATTTAATAGAGTATCATTTCTTTTGCGAAATATTTATACATTCTAACTAACTTCTTTCTCGTAGTTTCTCTGTCGTTATTTTTTTCGATTTTTTATTTTTTACCTAAAGAAATGTGAAGAAACAACATCCCCGTTTGATTTTATAGTGCATTCCAGGGGGAAACGAAGATAAATAAGAATATAAAAGGAAAGGAATGCTACGAACAGAATTACGAGGAAAACATTCCGGATTATTACCTGGTCTGTACCGTGGGAAACGGATTACGATGTGTGTCCCGAAACTAAGTTTCACCTGAGCAGGGTATATTAGCTCCTATGAAGGCATAAAGACTTTCTTATTCTCAGTCCTAGTCCTATGCATTTATCTCAGAGACAAAAAAAGCAAAAGACTTAAAAATGTGTGTGCGTGTGTGTGGTGTGTGCGCGCGTGCGTATGTGTGAGGATTACAAGAACCGTTAATGAATCGTTTGAAGATGTCGAACCTATCCACTTCAGTCTCTGAAGTTGTATTAGAGGTAGATAATGTCTGAGAATTAAGAATTTTTAAGAACCTATAAAATATCTATAGAATGACATCTTCAAACGTGTACATTCCATCTAAAAATTCAAAAAAAAATATATATATAAATTGTTTATCTATGTACATATCAAAGATTTAATAATGGATCAAGTTGTAAGTTATAAATCTTGTATACAGTGGTTAAAAACATGAAAATATAGATTTGAAATACATATAATAAAAGAGTTACATTAAAATCCTCGAGCAACAAAATTAAATTTTTTTTACATCAAATAAACATTCTTCCTATTTACGACGTTTAAAAGTCTATAAAGAAATAGTAAGGCGTTAAAAATTGGATAATCTCGAGCTGTAACTTTGTTAAAGCCCTTTCGTTGAATTTAACGTTTGAAAGAATTAGTATTATAAATTCTGGTCATGCCTGAATGCGGCAGCGATTGAAGAGCGCAATCGAAAGGCTAAAGGAAAAAGTTTTCACCGACCGAAATTGCTTTAGCTCTAGTTTAAGTATCATCGACGCCGGCGGAAAATTAACGTCAGGTTTGAATCGGAGCCACTTTTTACGACGCACGCGATCTCCGTTACTCCGAATAACCATAAAATCAAGAAAATCACGATTTATCACCACGCGATTTTGCCGTGAAAACAACGATGTGCTTTTCTTCCCAAGATCAAGTCTTATATAAGTTACAAATGCTATAGAAATGCATTAGAAATTAAATAAGAAAAGAATATCTTTTTTTTTTTCAATATCTTTTATGTCTATTTATATTAAATCTGAAAACGCACCACACTCATATATTTCTTATCATATTATAATAAAATTAAATTAAATCTTTGTAAATAATTAAATCCTCCTCCTAACTTCTGTCTAAGATCAGAAATCATAATTATATCGGGTTGAATGTGAAACAAAAAAAATTGTTGCCGTAGACGAAATACATATCGGGTTGAATGTTCTATCGATACATACAGCTGAGGCTTCTTTTTCCCGATCGAGGGAGGAATCTTTCACCTTTAGGGATCGTTCATTGGGCCTCGGAAAGAAGGCCTAGGAAAGATCCCGTGTTTTTTCCAGCCTCTCGTACCGCCAGTCCCGAGTCCTGCAAAGATGCTACACCCTGAGACAGCTGACTCAGGTAATCGGCCGCACAAACGGCGCCGGGCCTCGGATTCTTCCCCGTGGGTTCCCGGTGGGAATTTTAATTCCCAAGGGTGAAACAGGCTCCGTCGCCGCCGGGAAGAAGCAGATAAAATAACGTCTGCCGGGTGTAATTTAATACCGGTGTGCGCGTTTATACGTCTCGATGTATTCGAATGTATTCGATTTGTGAGAGCGATGTTCGCTTATCAAATTTATTTTCAAAAATATTTTTCTCTTTGATTTCTCTTTGATACTTCACTTGATACAAACACAACGTAGTATTTTTAATTGTGTAATATTTTTAATTATCATTTACATGGAATTAATATGTACCAAAATGCTTTAAAAGATTATTAAGGCATCGTTGCGACACACGATTTAATAATTTATTACGTCCGCTAGATAATATTCCTATGCGCCGCCGACATTTCACGTAACTTCTCTTGAAGCTGCACGAGACCTGCGAGCAGCGCGGTTGAAAGTATAGCTAGCCTTGAACCTTCAGGCTCAAGTAAGTATCTCGCCAGGGATATCACGGATTCTGGCGAAATCAGAATTTACGTTCTCGAGGGGACATTGAAGTCGAGATGAAGAAAACGGAGGGATAAAAGAGAGAAGGAAAAGGAGGGACTATTGACATAAACATATCACATATTACATAAATAAATAATTTTATGGATACGTGTGTACAAATACTTAATTTTAGATTCGCTAAGAGTTTCTCCTAAATACATATACTTGCAAACACATGTCTACAAGATTCCATTTGAAATTGATTCCAAAAAGAAATATTCAAGTTAAAATTACCAGCGATATTTTTATTACATAAATATATTATCAAATACAATACTCTCAAGAAAGTTAACGTTTAATCGAATAGTTCAACTTAGAATTAGCAGAAACAAGGTATGCAAATCTTTATCTTTCCTTTAGTTACCTAAACGCAACAGTACAACAGGACAAATGAACTGTTTATATGTCAACAATAAGGCTCGTATGAATAGTCAGTTAGATAAATGTGTATAAATTCAGGAAATCATAATATTGACATCGGAAATCTAATATCGCTAATGCGGTTCTGTAATATCGTTTCTGTCGAGCGCGTCGAGAGGATAGCAGTCGACTGGCTTCTGCGGAAATGGCTATACGCAGGATGTGGTTCGACCTGGTCGAGCAGGTTCACAGCACTCCGAACTGCGAGCGAACGGTTAGTTTGATAGGCTTCCCATTGAAAAGAGCTATTCAGTCTTGAGAAAAAAACATTTTTCTCTCAATTCTGTATTAATTGACAACAAATACCTGCTCTTTTTGTATTTGGAGAAACTTGTTATTACACAAAGAGACACTATAGCAGCGTGACGAAACAAATGATTCTTTTTAGACATTTACTGGAATTTTGTCATGTATTCTTTTGTGAACATATTGACTTTCACTTTTCAAATACTACATTTAAAAACACAACAGTAATTGTTTTTATCGCATTATTGTTTTTCTTGAGGATGAAATACTTTATACAAGGGAATGTTTGAATAAAGTTTACTTTCACACACGTTTTAGTATTAACCAGATTTTGATTTAGTATTAAATATGAAACTGCGCGAAACCGCTCGCTTTCCCTTCGGTAAATATGATATTTCAAATTTACTGTTGCCCCTTTAGGCAAATATACGAGAACCTTGTAATCAAACCTCTGCTACCTGCTTAAATAATCATATTTTAATGAAGGCACTAATTCATAAGCACGTTCTGCAACGTTTCCTCTTTTAAATTCATAATAAAACATGGAAATTTTATGTGGCTGCGGTATTTATGTGAAAAAACACATGTCTGATTTTTTTTAATCATAAAGGATTGATGTACTTTAATAAGTATAAATTAGATTATACAAGATGCCCAATTATACAAGAATGTATCTGATAATTTTTTTAATTCCATTTTTTCTCTGAGAAATACAGTTTAACAATTTTTTTTATAAAGTAACAGTGCTTAAGAATTATTATAAATGTATGGCTTACAAAATAGAGTAACAGATATGACTTCACATTCTGTTAATGCACAATCTATTATTAACGAACTTGTTTGAAATCTATTGATCGTTGTACACTTTTTTTTCTGGTAACGTAAAATTTTATACTATTGCTACCTGAGAATTAAAGAATTAAAAAATTTCTCGCGTCAGCTGTTTTACTCGAAATTTTCCCCTTTTTACCCTATGCACCCCACTATGAATATATCACGGACCCACGTGATGCACGAATAATAACGACGCGGACGGAAATAAAAGTAGGCCGCAACGGTCCTCGTCTGCAGCTTCGTCTCTGAGTTTTCACCATCCCTCGTCGTTGCCTCCTTTATTTCCTCATCCGGCTTCTTACTCTTACTTCCGGTTGCCAGCTGGCATCGAAGAATAGGAGGGGGCTCATCGAGGGGTGACGCAGCACAGGAGAGGTAGGCATCTAGGCAAGGCAAGGGGACTTTCCCGCTTAATTTTAGTTGGCTTGACACCGAGGCACGTGTTCTGAATAAAACTGCTCTTTACCGCGTTAGAGTACATCGTTATGAAAAAAGTTTGTAAGCGATAAGGTTTATCCGCTCCTTATAAATATCGGCAAAATATATATTGACTTATCTATGGCGAAGCATCGTCGAAAAGCAAAAAAGTTTGAAGATGTCTGGAAGAGAACTCCATGAAAATTGAGTATATTAAAAAATACTGTTGAATATTTATATATAAATTATATACAAATGTATACGATCGATGTATGTACTTCTAGCAATTATTGTTCTGCACAAATATACTTTATTTAGTTTCCTATGAACATTACAGATAACCAGTTCACGAATACATTTGATAATCACATTAATTGAAAACAAAAGAAGATGCTAAGTGAATAATTGTAACGATTAAATTAATTAAATTAATGACAGTTTTTCACAAGTAGATAAGAGTGATAATACTTTTACGACATACATGAGATTGACGCGTGTTGCAACCGATGACGCTTAATCGAGTTTATCTTTCTCACGGTAACTGTAAAAAGACAACAACTCTCGGAGAAATAACGAGCACAGCTCACGAACGTGAGGAATTTTTCGGGCTCATGTTATTCTTTTCTCTTTTTTTTCTTTCGGAGATAGCAAGTATATTTCCTCGAGCAGCCACTTTAACCCTCCTCATCTTACACCACGTGCTCGTAAGACAGGAACAGATGCCCCTTGATGATCGCAAGAGTATTTTCGGTGGTCACGAATTTCTGTCTTGGGAACGAACGAGACCAAACGCAACGACCACGAAACGAGACTCTACCTTGAGATTTTCTCTCGCAGCTGCATATTTTATCTCCAATTCTAAGAATGTTAACAAGAATTTCAGAAAATAAAATTATTAAGATTAAAAAAACGTTCGAAGCGTTTAGCGTTCGTAGTAGTAAGTTTTCCTCCTGAAATTGAATATTCTAATTTATCACGCCCGATTTCATAATACTTTCTGGAATTTTTCCACTCGCGTTCCATCCCCAGTTTCGTAATTCGAATACCGGTTTCGGACCTTTGGCGCGCCCAGGTATACTCATCGAACGACCTGATCGTCGATATTTGCGAAGAATTCCCGGAATGAGATTATCGACATCGCAATCGTTATTTCTCTCGACATTTCCGTGATTCTGCGCGTGTATAAATGCAACGCAGCCTGCATCCGCGAGCCGTGTAATCATCAATCAGTCGCGTAAGGAGCGAGAGAGCCGATGGAAAAGCCACGAGAAGGCAAGTTAAACCTATCATTGGTTAATTAATCATAGCGACTCACACACCTGCCCTCGCGCGTTACGAACCTATTATTAAGTACCATTACTCGTCTATATCTACCTGCCAAAGCCCTTTCGCGACCTTTGACTTCTCTCCTAGAGAAAAGATAGAAAGAACAGAGGGAATTCTGATGTACAGTTAGTTAGTAGTCTGCAAATTCCGATTGATCATCGATTTTATTTTTGCTTTTCTGTCACGATTATAATATTAATCTTAAAATTTCCATGTTTCGATATTGCATGTTTAACGTTTGCAACGGCAATAGAATAATTAAAATATTAATATAATTATAAACGAAATTCTATATCAATATAATTATATCAAACAATTTTGAATTAGAAAAAATATCTTTATTTATAAAACTGTAATAAATTGATTAATTTGATACAAAATTAATTTGTAAAGTTTATTGCATTTTTATGTAGACACACTTTAAATTTTTGGGAAAAAAAATTTCACTTTCGAAAGTGATTGACTAAGTTTCCACCGCGAAGGTAGTAGAGTTGGGTCGGAGTGTGAGAATTGACTAGTCATAGTCGAGCATTCTTCTCTCATAGTCGAATGAGAGGGGAATGCTCGACTGTGGTTGGTCGGTTCTTGCATTCTGATCCAACTCTAACTCTCGGTGGAATAGAGACCATAGTTGTTGAGCTATAGTCCGGCAGGAGTGAAATTTTCGTTCTTAGAGAGTGAAGAATCACTCCAAGCGAGAATCAATCTCTGCGAAGGGTAAATAATTTCAATCTCCAAAGAGATCGAAGGTAAATGTGAATGTTAACCCCCTTACATCCAATCTTGATGAAATTTAGCTCACTTGACGTGTTTTTGCACAAAACGAACGAATATGATTGAGAAAATCGTCGCTTTGTCTCGCGAAGCGAGATATTAATCATTAAAGTTGCTCTTTTAGGAAATTCACTCCTTGAAGGAGTGAAGTGAAATTTACTCTTGCCGGAGTAAATTTCTGACTGACGCGCAACTATCACTTTTCTTGAAAGTTTACTCCCAAAAATTTAGCGTGCAATAGATTGGAATTAGTTCGAGTATTTAGGATTTTTAAAAATATTTGTTAAAATTTAGTTATAATTTAAATTGTTTATACAAATCGCACAAACTGTCTTTTAACGAGCTTCCCGCAGCTTTTTATCTGTAAGCATATCCGTGTGAAAGAAAGCGGAATTTCTACGTACCTATCGTCTGCATTTCGATTGAAATGCCACTCGGTGAACATTACGTTATCGCACGATTATCCCGGGAGAGACTAACGACCTCGTTACTCAAACGTTCCTGTTTACGATTCACGTACGCGTCGATGATAACATTGCGTTTTATTGAAAGACCGATGAGTGTGTCGCGTCAAGCTTTGCGTGACGAATATATCGACAATCTGTGAAACATGATTTCTGTACAAATCGCTTAATTCCAATATATGAATGATATTCTAATCGTATTAGATCTTTTACAGGAATTTCCTTGCGCTGAATTTTCCGTGAAAAAATATTTTCATTCTCGTATGAAGAATTTTATGTTAGAATGGTATAAACTTTTTTTGAAAACACATATAAAAAATAAGAGCATAAAAAACCACAGCACAAGTTATAGTTTGTGATATTTAACTATTATTACATTTTAATTAAAACATTAAACGTTTCGGCCACAATCTGGCCATCTTCAGTAATTCAATAATATTCTTAAAACGCAGAGTTACATCTAATTGACATTAACTTCAACAGTCGAGAGTTGTAATTAAATAAACTTCTTCTTTCTTATATATGTGAAGATGCTTCATACAGTAATGTTACATCGTCAATTGTCATATCAAGAAAAGTGTAGAACAAGAATTTCCAGATTCTAAATAAAATTGTATATATTAAAATCTTCTAGTCGGAATATAAAGAAATAGAATCATTACTTGTTTTACAGCAAAAAAACCAAACGATGAAGAGATTGTGGCCGAAACGTTTAATGTTTTAATTAATGTAATAATAATTAAATATCACAAACTATAACTTGTGCTGTGGTTTTTTATGCTCTTATTTTTTATATGTGTTAATATTAGAACCACGTTAGTTTCAAGATATTTTTTTTGAAAATTTATATGGGATGGCGCACGAAATGCTATAGGGGAGATCGGAATCAGTTGACTACAGGGATAAGTAGAATAATCGAAGCTACGTTAAAAACAAAACACGCGAGACACGCGTAAACGTGTGTCTGAGCACGCAGCAGCGACTGCCGTTAAATCTACTGTAACATTTTGTTGCATATCTATGATAGAAGTTATGGCATAATTTTAAAAAATTGTACATTTAAGTATTTTTTTATTCTTAAAGTTTTTGTTTTACAATCGTATATGATTGTCTGAGATATTTGATTTCTATTTAGATAGTAAGTATAGTTCTTACTTAATAAAATTCAATAGATTTTTTTTGCTTATGTGTCTTTGTTATCGTATATTGTTAATGTTTTTAAAAAATGAACGGATGGAATACACTAACCACAGCATGGAACTGTATGATTCATTTAGTGACGACTCTTATAGTATTTACTCAAAATTTTATTCCTTTAAAGAGATTTTCCTTAGTGATAAATGTTATAAGTTTAGTTCCCTGCTCAATCTCGACAACTAGACTTATTCGACGTATTTTTGCATGAAATAAATTTTGCAAAAATAGCATTGTTTTTTTGCCCTGCGAAGCGAATGTTTGTGTTTAAAATATATTTTTATAAAAGTTTTATCGATATGTAGCCAAAGATGTAACTTAAAATACATTAATCTTTATTTTAATAATCTTAGTCGAATTACCCCGATCCCGGAGCTAGTTGAATCAGATGGAATGCATTAGAAAAAGACATTTTTTTTTATATTAGTTATCAGTTTCCCCTTATTATTAAAACATTATTATTAGGTAGTCAAATGTATGTAGTAACTGGTGTAGAATTCATTTTTTCGCTAAGTCTCTTAATTTTATAAAAATTCGAAACTGAAAAATGAGTCTATTAGCTCCTGGTCTCCTCTATCATTCAATTATCTTATTAAAATTATACTTGTAGAACATGAATTTTTTTTTTACTGTGTCTATACTGATGGAAATTATGTTAGATGTGGCATTACGAGTCGGAATTGGGCGGAGCTAAAAACACACACATCGGTTTGTGCTGAGTGGCACACGAAATGTCATACTATTTGCTTTACATATAACAGTTCTGTTTATTTTTAACAAAATTTATACAATATAGAATTAATTACTTGAACGTGGAAAATTATCTTTAATGGATAACATCTAATATTGCCGTTTTACTTCACAAGTTCTTGAAGGTGTGCCTTTGTGTTTGATTTTCGATACAAACTTTCAGATAACGTAGATAGCACAACTAGGCACACAATGTAAGCGGAAACGTTTCCGACTCTCTACATTTCTTTATTTCTGTGTGAAAAACAACACAACTCTCATTTTATACTCAACATTTTAAATCAACTGTATGTATCCACCATTTCAGAAACTCAGATAGCATACGGAGTCCAAAAAGAATTCTTTTTTTTATACCCGACTTACGAAATAAATTCCTGTTTCGTTTTTTTTGTTTTCTAAAAGTATTCCTGAATATCTAAAAGATTCCACTTTTTTATGTCATCAATTGTGTGAGCTCTTTTTCAGAAGATACTCTTAGCCTTTTTAAATTTCTTAATGTTGTATAAGAATAAATCATACTTTGATTTTTATGCAAATTAAATATTATTTTTATTACAGATAATATGCAAATATAAACATTTGCATATATTTTTAAATTCTTTTTTCTCATTTCGAACAGATTGTATTTATTTATAAAGAATTTAAGAATACTTTTTGAGTTCAAATGGCTTGATTATGTTATTTGGATGGTATCTTCATCTCTGCTCAAGTCTGATTCGTGATACTATTATATATCGGATAGAATTTCCGTAAAAATAAATGAAATTTACATACGATTCCAAAAATTGGAACATATTTCACAAGTTTTTAATGAAACAAATTAAATTTCGTATGATATTTAATTATTTCATTAAATGATATTTCATGTGTCGTGACATAACTACTTTCAAAGTCAGTTGCGTAAATTATTTGTGTTAAATTCTTTTTCATAAATAAATATTTATAAAAAAGAATTGTTTTATTATAAAAAAATTATTTTTATACTTACACGAGAATATTCTTACATACGTATATTTATTACTTTATATATTTTTAAATTCAATACACAATGCCAAGGCAAGAAATAGTTGATTTTTCTAACTTACTAGCGAAAAGTTTGATACTTTTATTTCTGTTTCATAGAAATGATACCGATGGATAATGTTTCTCATCGTTTATCTTGCCGCGAGAAAACATCGAACGATTGAATGATGCAGTGATTATAAATGATTTAAATGAACGGCAAAGAACCTTTACACGTCACTCGTCTGCAGCGAATAGCATGAAGAAGTCGATATTAAGGATGTCAAAACGAACTGAATTTATTATAGATCGCTTCACAGATTGTCAATTACACTTAAGTGGTAATAGAAGTTTACCCTTTCAATTTACCGTTTAAAACATTTAGCGCGATACTTAAAGCATTTTATACTATTAATTCTATTATTTTGACGCATTCTATTCAAACATCATCGCATCGTACATGAAAATTACATATGAATTATTTGCAATTGAGACATTATTCGCAGAACATAAGCATTTAATACAATTAAATTAAATTAAGCACTGAATAAAATTAAATTCTTAAATGTGAATATAAGATGATAATATACGTATATTGATAGCAGGTTAATTCTAGGATATTCAAATATGAAATTTTTTTCTTTCTATTAAAAGATTTAATGATTAAAAATTACGAGAAAATCTTTAATTAAATTTATGAATTTTTGATTCGTAGAAAATTCAATTCTCGTAAAACTTCTAAGCGGATTGAAATAAGATACGTTTTAGCAGTCGATCTGCGGCGTCTCGCGAGTGCACTTAAGTAGTCATTAGTGACGCACGATTGTTAAGACGTGTCGCATGATACAATTATTGCTTATGCAACAAATGTGGGGCAAGCAAGAAATTCCAGGAAAACCTCTAGGCTCTAGCTGATGAGTGCACTAGTTCCGTCCTTCGGAAACGGCAACATACCTCGAGGACACCTCGTCACCATAAAAAATGCTGATTACATCAAGTGTTATGACCAACGTGACCACATGCGATCGTACATACGAGATAATCACGGCAACTCTCTTTGAATGTTCGCTCGCTATCTACGTAATAATTCCTCCGCGATGTGGAAATAAACTATACGACGCGGACGCAACGTTTCTGTCGAAGAGAAGTCAGATTACATGCCATCTTGTGTAACTGCGTCGTTATTATATTAGGTTCGCAAACTGTTTTGTAAAATTATTTAAAAAAAAGAATTAATAAACTTGTGATATCTTATATGCTCGATAAAATATGCAAATATTATGGACTATACAGTACAATATACCGATATTCATTGTTATCGCTTATTGTTATGCCGACTGCTTTTTTAATGGTTTTTTTAATGGCGCCTGCGCTTCAATTTTATTACTACGATGCTATTTGTGCGTTGGATACTTTTAAAAAGCAATAAAGAAGCAGTTCTAAAGATATGCGTTGTTATGAAATGATTGAATTAATTTGTAATTAATTTGTCAGTTCTATCTCGAATTACATTTAAAAAAATATTGAATGTGAATTGTACGTATAAGCAGAAAGATTTATGATTCGCTGTTAAAGGATCGACGATCTATCGAGAAAGAGATTAAAAAGAGTTCGAGAGCACCTCGATCGCCGATCGAAATTCATCTGTATCGAAAGATATCAGAATATTTCGTCCTTTATCTCGGCATTGTTGTGATTCAGACTCTCATTTATCCCCTCGTTGCGGAGTTTCCCTGCCCATCATACCGTTCGCTGATCGATTTATTGTATTAGGTGTTGGAATTAATTCGTAGCGTTTTACAAGTGATGGGAAGTACTTTCATTAATGTATTAGGTGTTGGAATTAATTCGTAGCGTTTTTAATGAAAGAATGTTATTTATTTCACATGAGCATTAAAAAATACATTAATGAAAGTACTTCCCATCACTTGTAAAACGCTACGAATTAATTCCAACACCTAATATTTTTTAATGCTCATGTGAAATAAATAACATTCTTTCATTAAAAAACGCTACGAATTAATTCCAACACCTAATATTTCACGAATTCGCTCGCGACTGTGTAGCCAACACCGTACGATTTATTTGCAGTGTCGCTCACGATATCTGCGAATCGCGATTTTGCGGCTCGCTCTTTGCACCGATAATTGGCCGGCTTCTCACCTCGCTTTGGTGCTAAAGTGCATCTAACGATTCTTCGGTCTCGATGCATCGTGCGATCGTGATTAGCGAGTCAGTCTCATCGACAATCCGATTAACGCCGTAAATCTTTCTTGTCTTTAATCGTAAAAATATATAAGAAGATTGATGCTAAACGACGCGCATTTTGCTTCTCTAATCCAAAAAGAAAACGGCATCGACGCCATTTTTTCTCTTTGCAATTGTAAATATATTTAATTATGTATGAATAATGCATGGCAAGAATTGTGCTGGAAGATATAAAAATTTTACTGGATACAGATTCAAAAATAATTTTGTTGGAAACTCAAACTACCTAGTTGTTAGAATATTAAAATTTTTTGTAGTATTGCTCTCATCGCTTTTTAGTTTTTAACATAACTATTTGAATATTATGAATTAGTTTCAAAATTATTTTCAGGTCTGTATCTAGCAAAATTTTAAATCTTTTAGATCAGTAAAATCGTTCCTTCCACGTGAATGAAACCAATTAAATAATTTAATTAAAAACTAACAGAAACATGCGCGTTTCATCAAAATAAATTTCGTAATTATAATTTTTTTATAATAATTACATTAATTAATTTGCTTGATAATTGTTATGTTAATTAACCGTTTTAATACATCGAAGAATGAAGAAAGAAATGAAAAAATGACATTCATCTTGATCTTTTTCTTTTTCTTTTTCTTTCTCTTAATTCTTCGAAAAGAAATGGGATTAGCCAGTTGTAAACCGTATGGTTGCCAACACTATTACCTAACGAATGTACACCTCACTAAGGAAACGTTTTGTTCCCCTCGGGGTGCACTTCCGCGCGCCATTCGTTATGTTCTCGAGTGCTTCGTTGCTCGACTCGGACACGGTTTAAAAGTGTCGGTTGGTTGGTCGGTCGGTCGGTCGGTCGGTCGGTCGGTCGCTCGGTCGATGAGTTGAAGTGTCGAGGCCATTGAGACACGATATGAACAATACGGAATCTGAATGGACGGAGCCACATCTCGAGTTCTTGAACGCGGTGCTGACTGACATTTCAAAGAGCGTGTCTCGCCGTATCTCCCCAAATAACTTCACGGTGCTGTTAAAAGGCCACGCCTTTGTCTCCGCTGTGATGGCTCCGTTTCGAAGAGAGGAAAGTTTGCGAGCGAACCGTTTAACGTGATCACGTTAACCGACTTATCGCGACTTAACTCCGAAACTATAACCGACGCCCGCATTGCGGAACGGCGAGTTCTGTAACGGTAGATATCGTTTGGTGGCTTCGCTCTGTAGCACGTTAATTAGAACGAGGCTTTATTTCCGGCAGTCGAGCATGATTTTCTGCTGAATAATTTGCATGGATATTTCAATTGTGAAGAATTCTATGGATGATATTATTACTTAATTATTATTCCTGTTGTTATAATTATCATTGATTTAATTATTATATTTTATTTCATCATTTCCATTTATAAATGAAAAACTTATTTCAGAAAGGTGTCTTTGTGAAATCTTTAAGGCCTGTTCTACAGCAGAGTCGCAAGCTGTAAGCCGTAAGAAATTAATCAATCATAATTGATTATTTTTGTCATATTCAACTGTAATTGAGAAGAATACTCGACTATGGTGGTCAATTTCTTATGGTAAGACTTAAAGCTAAACTTAGATATCTATAATGATTTATTGTAGAAAAGTCCATAAGAGATAAGGAATATAATTTATATATTTCAAGTCCTTCGTAAAACTTATATTATACATATAATTTTGATTTTGCAAAAACATAGATTTTAAACAATATGGTATAATACAATAACACGCAATAAAAATGTCAATATAAATCATATAACATTGGATGGACGTGTGTATTCACATAAATCTTGTTGTCTAAAGATATACTTGAAAAAAAAAGGAAACAATATAAACGTTTCAACTTTTCGTTCTGAGAATACTTTTGAATCCTGACGGTATTGAAAAGGACTCAAAACGAAGAGTCAAATTACTTATATTATTTCTTTTTTTACAAGTATACTTTATTAAAATTTATATACGCATGTCCATCCAATGTTGGTTCATATTGGCATTTTTATTGTACGTGATTTAATCCTTAGAGCCTAAAAAACATTTTAATTAATTTGCTATAAGTTATTGAAAACCCTATTAATATTATTATTTATATACATAATATTATTATATATACAAAAATACTTTATAAATAAATATAATACTTATTAAAATATTACTAATTTGAGATTTTTTTATCATATATTTAGAAAAGCAAATGACCATGGCCATATGACATTATCACAATCAATTACGTACCGTATCAAACATATACGTAGTGCTACATCTAGTCATCTTACATTCATCCACACGGAAGCGCATCAACTTTAATCGCTAAACGATTACGTAATTGTCATTGATTCTTCCGTGATTATCTCGATATACGCGTCTTTTCTAAGCGAGTAAACATACATCCATGTTTGAAATGGTGAATGAGAAACTTGCGTCTGCATTCTACACAACCACATTCGAACGTTTCTTTTTCTTCCATTCTCTCTCTCTCTCTCTCTCTCGTTCTCCTTTAATACTTTCAGTTTCCATATCATCGAAGCATAGTAGCAATCGTAGTTTGTTACGTACGCGTTTATTATAGCACTATCCTTATCCGATTTTATTCGTTAGAGCAATTTCTCGCTACGCTTTTGCAACGGACAATTAAGTGCTGTGAGAATGGTGACAGGATATTTTCATTGGAAGAGATTTTTTCTGAATGGGCTTTTGTTTAGAAGGATATAACGAATTTTTTCTAGGAAAAGATAAGATCGCGATCCGCGATGTAATTAAACGAACGCTATGATAAATGAGCTGTTGCTTTCTTGAGTAACAATGGACGCATCCAGCGGCCATATATGGATATGATTGTAATCGCGGTATAGAATAAAGCAATCGATGAAAATGAGTAATCTTAATTTAGCGTTCTTTTCCAGGTGCGGCACATGATAGTATAGAAGATAATGCTAATGTTAGAAATGAGACTTTTGACGTGAAATCTGAATTCATTCATAATCACAACAAGCTATAAATTTAACTGTTTTATGAAAACATTCATTTAATCGCAAAAAAAATACCGATATTAAATTATAATTGAAAATTATAAAATATTAATGATATTAATGAAACTGAAATAAAATATTAATGAATGAAAACATTTATCATGTACATTTCGCATATAAATTTATAAATTTGTGCGACTTGTTTATTATTTTATTTTATACAAATTGGCATTTACCTGTTTGCATTTAACTATTTTGATTTCATTATTCTAACAACAGAATGAGTAGTTATTGGTATGAAAATCATTGATTTTAAGCTTAAAATGTGACAGGAAAATAAAATCTCACGAGTATATACTATCTACGTCAAAGAGAGAGAGAGAGAGAGAGAGAGAGAGAGAAAGCATTTTGCACATTTGTGATCTCTTTGATTTCTATATCCTCTTTAAAAAGTTCGCAGGGCCAGGTGTATCTGGAGATCGCATGTCTCTTCAAATTGCTTGCTTCAAATTTGTAACTTCCGTTTAAAAATCTATTATTCTTAATTGATGTAAAAAATTCATAAAATTTCTACAGGAAAGCTCATGACAGTTTTAGCTTTTTTTAATTTAAAGGCTTCGGTGCTTCGATATACTTTTGATAAATGCATTTCGCGCATCGCGTTGCATTTATTGTATTAAAAAGGAAAAATGATAAGAATGTGTTAGGCACTGAAAACGATTGCGACGGAAACGTTAGAAGCGAGGCAGGTGACTATCAGAAACGGGCAGGAACCGCACACCCAGATGCACGTACCTACGTGAGCACGAGTTATCAGGTGTTTCCCACAAGCAACGGACTAAATGCACCTGCTGCCAGGTAAGCGAGGAACAAAGTCAATGTACGCCGACCGCTCGCACTGGGATTTTGTCGACGGCGCGGCGTTACGAAGCTGTTATGCTAAGTGGAACTAAATGGCATTTACCGCAAACTGGATAATGGCAAGCGTGGTGGTTTGATTCGTCCGTTTCGTGGATCTCTAGGAGGTAAAATTTTAGCGGAATTTGAGAAATAGGGAATATTTATACTTTACGTTAGAAAAATATGTTATATATATTTTTCTACCATGTAGGATGAAACAAAAGAAATCGTTTCTGTAATAATCTTTTATGGAAAGATTTTAAATCAATCTTTAAGAGATTTTAATTACAATTTCTGTAATTAGCTAAATTAATTCTATTTATACCTAACTCCTACTGGGTTCACGTAGAATCCAATTGATCCATTCATGTCAATTACGATGGTTAAATTGCGCTTGTGTGCGCAACATATTCACTTTTAATATAACATAGTCTAGTCTTCATGTTAAAGCATGCTCGATCGATAATATCTATTATCGATGTACGCGGATCATTCCAAATGCGAAAAAGAGATAAAAGCCTAAAGATGGAATTTCATTATGTTGGTGGTTACAACACTAGAAAGCATTATAAAGCACTACTCTTAATTTTCGTAATTTGAATCAGTAAACACGTTCGACGCAGAGAGATGACATAGAGCAATTTACGCGGAGGAAAAAGAGAAAAACAAAGGCGAGACTGACGCGTAATGCAGACTACTCAAGATGTCAATAACCTTCGCCTTCGTCGTCGTCGCCGTAGTCATCGCGTGATCAAACCAGCCTCGCCCGCCTCTTGTCCCGTCGCGCCGCATCCCCGCCGATCCCTCTTTCGGCTCATCCAACTACCCTTCGGCCACCCTCCGCGGTTCGCGGCCACGTTTATATATGTATGGCAGAAGCTCGTCTGACCGCTCGCGCTCGTGCGATCGAATCGAAGAGGATCGCTTTGGCGGAAACAGCAGGTCACCGGAGAAATTTGATAAAAAAATTGACCCTAACATCAATATATGTTAATTATGAATTAATATATATTTTTCTTTAATATTATTATTGTTAATATTCCTTAGAATATTTCAACACAACAAATACATATTCTCATCGTTTTCACAGCATGACGCTAAAAATGCATGTATATATATATGCATTAATAATGTACTAAAATTTAGATTCAGAGAAACAGAAAGTTTAAATTTTAAAAAAGAGTCATAAAAGTGCCTTAAAAATATGTACTAATTAAATTGACTTATCAAGGTCGTAGTGAATGACGATAGCAAATGGAATTGAAAGAGAAGATTGCATTCCGGAAATAGAGTTGATTGGGAATGAAGGAATCATTTTCCGGTGAACAGGCGAGCCAGTGGAGCGAGTTGAGGCGAGAAAATCAGGGGGGACGAATCGGTTCTCGATGTGAGAGAGTCGCACTTCGCAGCGAGTTTAAATGGGGAGCACAAGAGGAGCAGCACATTGTTCGTATATGAACGATGAATGCTGCTGAGATGTGCCTTATCCCTTTCCCCTGGGATCGAGGTTTTAATTCGCCGCAAATAAAGTGTCTTTAACCGTTACGGCGCGCTTATGATGCGAAACATCCCAAATGCATTCGTGATGGTTCTCACTCGTCCCCTCGAACTGTTCCCACTCTCCCTCTCCCAGCCTTCTTTTCTCCCGCTCTCATCGTCTCCTCGATCGAAAGGGGTGCGTACAATATCTAGGCGGACGCATAATTACTGCACGTGCCGACCCACATTCGCGACGCAGTTCCACTTTCGAGCGAGTAGTCAGTGAATTATGTATATACATTACGCACGTGTCGCGAATTGAGAAATTTTGTGCAGGTGGAAATGTTAATACCATAACATCAGGTTGTTAGTAAGGAACTTGGTAGTATGACAATTAAAATAACAAGATAATAAGAAAACAAATTAAATTTAGTATTAATTTATTATTATCAAGAAAATAACATTAGTAATAAATCAAAGCATCAAAAACTAATTTATAACACAACTACATGATCTATAATATTTTCCATTACAATGTATTCAAACTGTATCTTTCCATGTACACATATTTGGTAGAGAGAGAGGGGAGAGAGAGAGAGAGAGAGAGAGAGAGAGAAAGAGAGAGAGATCAAATTTACATCAGAGGACGCATGATATATCACAAAAAGTGCTTCTCTTCGAATGCGAAAAATACAGCTGTGGCAAATCAAAATCATTTTTGGCACCAGATACGCAATCTTGATCGCATATCGTAACCATAAATCTCGATCGACTATGGAATACCGTATTCCGCCATCTCGCGAATATCCGCTATGGCAAGTACTCCAAGATATTCCTACGTGCCCGAAATTTCGTATCGCGAAATATGTCGACCCCACCCTTTTCGTTCGAGTTTCCCTGGGGAGCTCTCCCGAAGCTCTTGTCGCATAGTTCATTGAAGCATAACTCTACTTTTTTAGAGCACAATAACATCGACAAAGCATCGCGATTGTCATGTGCGTTCGTTCACACAGTTCGTCGCACCGGTCCCCCCCCCCCTCTCTACCTCCCCCCCCCCCTACTACAATTAACAAATCCGGATTCAGCGGATTCCGCAAATGACTGCCGCTGTTGATTCAAAAGTAATCATTTAAAAATCGTTGGCTTGAAAAATACGAAGTATAATATACAAAAATATAAATCATTTTAATTGAATTTTTATTCACTTCTATTGTTGAATGTTACTCCAAGATTTATTTTTTTTTAATTAAATATTAATATAGTTATATATTACTTAATATATAATTGTCGTACTTAATATATAATTTATTTAACTTTTCCCTTTTCTGGTTCTTCACTTTTCTGTATCAAAATCATCGAAAATGTGTAGTCTTTATTCTAAATGATGCGTTCTATTTTGATACGTGTATGATACTAAGTGTATATTTGTTATTTATTAAATGCGAAAAATAAGAAGTTATCACTACTTCAATATACTGCAATAGTATCGTTCGCGTTTATCACGTACTCGCAATTTCCTCATTCTTCCCTATTCCGCCATTGAAAATTGCGCAATTTATTTCCATTCTATTGAAGAAATCATGACAATCGCTCTTCTAAAATTTTATGCAAATCTTTTATAAAGTTCTTTGCATAAAAGCGTATGGCAACTTGTCTTATTGTACATCCGTGCACCATGCGGCATGCCACATGTCGAATCATCCATTTCAAGTGCAGCGCTATTGAACTCGTTCGTATCTATACGAATGGTTACCCTGTATTTTGATATCAATGCAATCACGTGAGATGCCACTGGCTTACATTATGTACTGCACGTGTAGTTTCAGGGTTAGGATTAGGGTAGCCCAAACTTGGCCCTTGCATCCTTTTCAACGTATGAAATGCTTTCTGCCTCGATCCTGAGGGTAAAAACGTATCGTGTAGATTAGATGCACAAAATAGAACATTCATGAGTATATATTTTCCAGTCTGTCGGTGAGGGTGCAATTTAGTCGCATTTATTTAAAATTACAGTCACCCTATCACATATATGATTATCTACAAAAAGATGATATCAAATTCATATCAAATTTAACATGATGGGATCTTCTCGTTTTAATCTTCACATGAATATGGAATTAAATTCATTAAACCTAGCTTGATTAAACATATTAAATCTGTATTCTGGATCAGTCAAAACCAGTTTGAATTTATTTGGGATTCAATCTAATTTACATAAATACTGTTTTATCAATTCGTACCTATTTTTAATAGATTTTTCTATTTTTCTATAATTTTAATTTTTTTTAAATTAACTTTTTTATAATAATTATAAGGCCCACTGTTATATATAGTTCTATTATAAAATAATTTACCATAATTTAATGTCAGAGAGAGAGAGAGAGAGAGAGAGAGAGAGAGAGAGAGAATTTTATTATTAAGCAACAATAGCAAAAATCTGCAAAAAATTAGCGTATAATGAAACCACATGGATGTTACCTCATTCTGTAAAAAAGAAGAGGAGGAACTGCATTACCCGGATGTACATCCCATGGATACGCAAGCATTATGCAGGATCAATATATATATATATATATATATATATATATATATATATATATATATATATATATATATAATACGCACTTGAGCATTGTGGCTATTCACGTAGCAAAACATGAACAGATGTTGAATGTAGTTCGTCTTTGAAACATCAATGGCAGTCTGACTGTGAGCCGAAAGCGCACATTTGTGGTTTCGAGGGCAAACGCGCGCTCGCATGAAAGGGCACCAAATTGTCGATGAATAGATGCCGAATTATGTCCTGCCGTTTTTTGTTTCCTTTAGATTAACTGTAATCGCAATTTGCTGAAAGAATTTAATTTGCCGCGCATATAAAGAATCGGATTTACGTATTCTGGGCTGTGCTCCTATCATCAAATATTTTTTCGCAAACGATTCGATTTGAATATAATAATGCGTCTATTTGATGTTTTCACATAACTGAATCTAAATGATTATTTAATAAAATAGCATATATATTCAATATTTCAACGGTTATTTGTGTATGATAGATATATATGTATCCATATTGTATATTATATAATTTATATATATGTATATATATTAGGTGTTGGAATTAATTCGTAGCGTTTTACAAGTGATGAGAAGTACTTTCATTAATGTATTTTTTAATGCTCATGTGAAATAAATAACATTCTTTCATTAAAAACGCTACGAATTAATTCCAACACCTAATATATATATTTTTTTTTAATAAATAAAATTTAATATGATTATAATATAATTATATTTGCACAATTATGGATAATTTAATTTATACGAAGTCAAATACACATGATATTTTAATTAGTGGCAACTGAACGACGATTGTTTAATAACTATTATTTAAGCTTTATAATATTTCAATTAACTATAGGAACAGTAATGGAGTTATCTAATCGAAATTACACGAGTAATTAATATTAATATCTTTCCATATCATCTATTGACTCACTTGATGATAGACGATATAAATATATAGTCAAAGTATAATTTATTTTAAATGCGATCAAGTTCTACGAAGAATACTTCTCAGATTGTGGCGCGTTTTATAATTATACAGAGTGTTTCAGAAATAGTTGGTCAAACTTTAAGAGCATATTCCACTCATTGTAAGGATGAAAAAAATCAATATGAGTTCGGAAACGCTTCCTTTCCAAGTTATAAATTTTTTTATTTTATACTTATATATTTATTTTATATTTATATTTATATTTTATTTTATATTTGGCAATGGGTTCTCCTCTACCAATCCATTTATTGATGTAATTATTATTCGGGAACTTTCGAGCAATGCAGCTGAAATGTGCTGGAGTTCCATCATACATGAATCACATTTGATTGCGTATCTATGAAATGTTTTCTAATATTAGAGGAAGTTGCGTTTGCAAAAATTGTCTACAATTGTTACGATTAAGTGTAGGTGGGAGAAAAATCGATTCCATGAAGGAAATCTCCAATAATACCAGCCCATACATTGCACGAAAACTTATGCTGATGCTGAGATTCAATAATATCATGCGGATTTTTATATGACCATAGATGATTATTATGATAATTTGTTATCGCATCCTGCGAAAAATTTGCTTCGTCTGTGAAAAATATTGACACTTCAAAATTTGGAAAAGTACACTGTTGCAAATACCACTGAGCAAAAATTACTCGTGATGGATAATCCGCTGGTAAGAGAACTTGTATTCGTTGTATGTGATAAGGATGTAAAAAAGCTTCATTTAATATTCTCTACACAGTAAAATATAGATATAAGCAGGGCTGGGCAGGGTATTTGAAATACTTTTATTTGAAAAATAGTATTGATAAGACAATTACATTTTGTATACATGAAAATATTTTGTATTTTGTATTTTATGGGAATATAAAAAAATATAATAAGTATTTTGTATTTTATATTTCAGTATTAATAACAAAGATTATGAAAGTATTTTGTATTTTGTATTTTAAATACTAACATTGATAATCAACCTTATTATTTGAATTACAAAATATAAAAAGCTTTCAATCTTTCGATTTTTTAAATACAAAATACGTAATACTTTTATGTGATCCGCTAAAATAAAAAATACAGTTGTATTGCAAATAGTGTGTTTTAAATAAAAGTATTCAAATATATTCAGCCCTGGATAAAAGTATAAAATAAAGAAATGTTTATAACTTGGAAAGGAAGTGTTTCCTAATCCATATTTATATGACTTTTTCATCCTTACAATAAGTGAAATATGCTCTTAGAGTTTAGTCTATTTCTGAAACACCTTGTATATCAATGAAAACTTGAAAACGAATTAAACTTTTGAAAATATCTTGGATATATCGATTTTTTATCTTTCTATCATCTACTGTTGATTCAAAATGTGTGTGGTAAATTGTCTTTTAAAAAATTGAAATTACATACATTTTGATAAAATTGAAACAATGTCAAAGGTGAAAAAATAACGAAAGAAAGGGTAAATGATACTCTCTTGTATAAACCGTAATAATCTTATTATAAACATAGAAAAAAAATGTCTATCAGCATAGCGCATGTGCGAACTGCAGCAAAATGCAAATCAGGTTGCGCAAAAAGTAGAAAAACAATAGAATAAGTGTGTAAAATTTAATTCAGTGAAACTAATGCAACATGTAATAATATGTGGAATATATATTGCGTATCATTTTTTATGACACCGAATCGCCAGTCGAAAGCAGGTTCTCTCTCTTCTCCACCCAGAAAATTTGTATCTTATTGCGTACTTGATATTATTAATTGTTTATTTTTATTTTAAGTCCGCGTTATTTATTGCGTATATGTATTTTAGTAATTTAATAATAAAAATTATTATTACGATAACACGATAAACTCTAAGATTAACTGTTAAAATATTGATAATAGTAACGACAAATTTTTAAGTAAAGTATAGAGAAACAAAATAAATTATTTTTAAGAATTATTTTATATAAAATTATTAAAGCATCTATTGCAAATGATATTTCAAAAAACATATTATTACTTTTGTATTAACAATATTGTATTAACACACACACACACACACACACACACACACACACACACACACACACACACACACAAAATATTGTATAAACAATTTGTACATAAATAATATTAAATGCTTATTATTTATTAATTATAAAAGAGAGAAAACTTTTTAATATAACAATACAATAATGAAAAATCTTTGTAAATGATTGTAGTTAAAGACATTCCACTTGGTCTCATACGATCTCTCTTTCAAGGTAAACATGCATGACTATAGATTTATAAATCAGGATTGTCGTGAGCGCAGATTAGGGAGTTTTAAGAGGATTAAGAAAGACCATCCTAATCGGACTACCGTGCACGTGCGAGAACATCCTTTCTTCTTCGATCCAATGGCACCCTCGTTCTTTCTAACGTGCGCGTAAAAGTGATAACAGAGTTAAGGATAATGGAATTTCTTCCTTCGCGTATTTTATAAGAAAAATCTCAGAGAAATAATTTTTCATATATACAATTTCATCTTTAGTTAAAAGTTATTTTTTGTGATCAATCTCAGAGGATGGGAGAGGGTTATCATTTCGTTTTATTGAAATAACTCAATAAATATTCATATGACATAAGTACATAAATGTGACTACTTTCGACTCAAGTTTATTAACTATAAAGTGATGACTAATTATACAATACTACAAGTAGAAATTTGTCTGGTATACAAAATTGTCAGGTATACAAAATGAAATTTACAAAAAAAAAAAAAGGAAAAGAAAAAAGCTGTGTTTATAGAATAGGAAGGGGAATATAAAATATCACCAACTAATAGATATATTCGGATATATGACACATTTTATTATCAAGTTTAGCTCAGTTACATTATTTGAAAGACATTTTCAAGCTAGTCTGAACTTATAAAATTAGTTATAATCATGTATAAGCAGTGAAGAAGTAATTTTGACAATTGGCTTCAGAATGCACCGCAACCTGTACAAGATAGCGTCGTATAATTTCATAACTTCCTATCTATTCCATAATCATCTTATTTTCTCCAATATAATAAAGATTATTAATTATTCATATATCTTCTCTGAATTAAAAGTTTAACAAGGGATTCGTAGATATATAAAAAGTCTGCGTTACGTAATAATTAACATAAGTCTGTACACCAGTAAGATATTTCGGACGATACAACGCTAATGTTAGATTGTGACCGAACTATGAATAGAGTAATAGGAAGTAGTATTTGGAGAATGGGCCACTCGGTCTCGTGACTTCACCGAAATATCATCTGGATGGCATCCAGAGTAATTACGCTATAATGAGTAAAAGAAATTTCTTGAGAAATTTGTTGTCATCACGACACTATTTATTTGAACAAAATTTGTAAAACGATAAAATTTTGCGCATACATCATATGATAGTAAACATTTGTCAAATACCTGTATTTATCGTCATCGCGCCGCTGCAGATAAAGCATGACTACATCATTCAGAATATTACGCATACACGACATATTATGTCATGCTATCCGCATTTACTGGCTTTGCGGACGGTAGCATCTTGCCTCCATAATATTCTCTAATTCGTAGACGAGACGTGACACTTAATACACACAGCGTAATAGGCGCGCTTTGTAGAAGCCGGCCCGGCTTATCATCTGGCGTTTCTGCATGCAAATGTTGGTAAACATGGAAGTTATTCTGGAACGCGTACCAGATTAATTTCGTAGATACCGTGCTAATGGTGGTCACGCCGTGCGCGAACTTCACCTCGCAATCTCTTGCCATCCATTACGTTACATCCTGCGTTGGGGATCATTAACATCGTCCGCAGCGGAAAATGCAACTATCTAGAGAAAGTATCATCTTCGATTTTGCATTTTGACTCTTTTTTAGTTATAAATTTGTGTACACCAAGTACATCCAAATGTATGAAGATTGTTACCTAATTTTTTACCTTTAAGATTTTAGTCATTACTTTCATTCATTAACAGTAGAAGTTATGCAGCTGTGTATTATATTTCATTATTGCTTTAATTACAAAAAACTTAATATTCTATCTTTCGTTTCGTTTTTCAACGAGCCAGTATCTATAGCATAATGAATAATAATATAATATATTATTAGGACCGTATATGTGCGCGCGCGTGTGTGTGATAACACAAATTATAGAAATCGATGTCTTAAACGGTCTATCTGAATTTTAAATGCTTCTATGATTCTGTATTCTGTGTAAATTTATATACTGCGTATGTAATCCTTTGAAACGCGCGCCGAAATGATTTTTCTTGAAACACTAGCTCTACAATAAACTACCGCAGTAATTTCATGAGTTAGAAATATACAGTAAAATATGCAGTTAAATATAAATATATAGTTAAAAATATACGTAAAAATGAATTTTTAGTGCAAAAATGAAATTAAGAGGCATAACCTTCAATAGCCTTGATCTTGAACAAACATTACTTATTCAGAATATGATCCTAAATAACATTCAAGAGGTTTTAGCTATCAGTCGGACACCTTGCATCAAATTGTTAACATAATTAAATACATCACTTTATATAGTGCAACATTTGTCTGAAACATTTTTTCTCAAAAGTGCACACTTTCCGAGATATTCAGCCGGTCCGGGACATATGGGACACCTTGTATAATATAATGGTTGCCGGTCATATAAATTATCCGTATTATGAATTGTAACCGAAACTGCTGCTTTTTTTCTTTTGATTAATGTCATCGATTGGATTCGTATTTCTGCTTAGCGAGAAGCTCTACAGAGTTTCCCTTTCCGGAATCGAAGTGCATGTGTATTCCCCTTCATTCCATTCCCATAGTGCAATAATCGTTGATGTTCTAACGACTAAAAGACTCAAAAGCTCAGATTGTAAATAAATGATTATCTTTGTCGAACAATATATCTCGATCTCAAGATGTGAAACATTTTCTCTATTAGATATACAATACTCTATAGATATACAATATTTTGTTAAATTTTCATGTGTAATTTACTTTGGAACGCGCACACATATTAATATTTCATAGTTTTATAATATACTGTCGAATATTTTAGAAAAAATTATGAATGCGACATACAATTAATTATGTCAATCAAAATTTTATGATTACATTATGATATCGAATCTGTATATAGGTATATATATTTGCGGTAATAAATTGAGAAGTGTCATTACGTTCGTCAGAAAATAAATTATTTTATAGTTTGTACAATTGCGACTCGTATGATTCTAAATTAATTTGACTTATATATTTTCTTCGAGATATTGAATATGAATTATAATACATGACTGATGATGGCTAAGTAAACTGAAGTGGCTTCCTTTTCTAAACTGTATTACTAAATTTTATATATATATATATATAATGTACATCCTTAATTTGCTCATTTAGGCCTTTTATTTTTCTTTATTATTTTAATTAAACATGAGCAATTGTTTTTTTCGTTTCTAATTATTATAAACTATTTATTTCGTGAAATTTTTTTCGATTTCTCCGTCATGCATTTGACAGTAGATGTTGCGAATTTGCTATACTTTGAACAGCGGCAAATGAAAATAAATCGTTCGTCGCTAACGTGCTTTCTAACCACCCACTTCTTTCATTATTTTGGCTTCATGTATCATCATCGACGAGAGGCTAGCTCGCCGGTGTGCGAGAGGAGTTAAACGTGGCGAGTATCTTGGTTACAAGGCACGTACAGAGAATCGTGAGCTCCCACAGCTCTCGCATCCTCTCTTTCACCATCTTCGCACGTATTCTCGTCATTGCCTATTCCTGCAGAACCCGAGAGATGAGGCAAGCTCGAGAGTTCGGGATCGGAGACGACGACAGTTCGCCAAGTCGACTCAGGTTAAATTGGATCAGTTCGCGTTCGATTAACGGTTCAGTGGAAACTAATTCACGATGCAGCATATCGTAAGTGGTACCCTCAGGGATAGAGCTAGCGGCATACAATCCGATTTTCAATTAAGGTCGATTATCGTGAAATATTTCTTTGTCTGATGATGCATTATTGAACGAGTATAATAAGATATTATATTGTTTATAAATTAATACATGGAAATATATATTTTATCTTATTATTATAAATTAATACATATATAATAATTACATATTAAATATTTTATTGAAAATATTCAAAATTTAATTTTACATATTTATATATTATTATATAATTTTATATATTATATAGTTATAATAAAAAATACTTACGATTGTTTCATTCAGTAATACATTTCAAAATATTTGTTAATGTATATAAAGCTGTCACAAATATATTTTATATTTATGTTAATACGATTATACTGAAATGAAAAATTATTAATAATAAATACAGTTAAGATTTTCAACAACAAAGCTAGATGATTAGATACATTTGAAGTATGCTCTTCCGGAAAGAGATATTTAATCATTGATAAAGTGATATCTTTTTCTCTGTGCATTCTATCGACGCGCGGCGTTTCAAACAGCTCTTCGAAGAATGCCAAGAACCAGTCGCGCGATTTTTCCAGCGAAATTTCTCAGCAAATAAATCGCCTTTACCGGTCGCCAATGTCTTACAAACTGGATACGCATTCATGTCACAGCGAGTATCCTCACGAGAGTGCTTACAAGACGAGTGCTCAGTAGCCCTTATTCAAGGACCGTGAAGGCGAAATCTACAGCCTCACTCGTACACTTCGGTACGAATCAAATGGCATGCAAATCTAAAATAACGGACGGTACGATGAACGGTGTTTGATGGAAGGCTGTCATGAAGATAAACGGAAGATGCGGTTACTTTAGTTATCGGATTGGAACTTAGAATTTTTCGGTGAAATATATTTTACATTTTTTAAACATAAAACCTTCGAGTATTGAAATATATAAAGTCTTTCATCAATCGTAATATATTTTATAAATATTATTTTGAAAATTATACTTTTTAAATTTTATAAACTTTTCACATGCACGAAACACAATTATCGCTTTACATTTTATGTAAAGTCATAAATATTGAAATAAGTATTATTTAACAAAGTGTAATGTATTTTATAAAGAAGATAAAAAGTTCAGATACATAGACAAATTATAAAAATCGATTATTTATTTTTAAATTATGTTATTAATTTTTATACATTTTCTAAACCATACAATATATTGAAGTACAAATGTTCCTTGGAAAGCTACATCGTTAAACAGCTTTCACAGCTCTCTCAAATAAGAATCGACCAATTGCAATAAAATATTTGTGGGTGTTATGTTGCGCCATGGGATATAAAATTAAAACCGGTATTCTTCGACAATCGCGAAAAATGCGCATAGTTTGCAACGAAGATTACGACACGTTTGCGTGATGATCCTTCTGACGAGGATTAAATTACGGGGAGAGAACAAACTAATGCCTTCCCCCTTTCTTCCACCCCAACTTCCGCTGGTCTTAATTTTAATCGGATTACTCACGAATTCCTCGATAAGACTGTTCATGCTTACGATTCAAACTCTGCAATTTGAACTCAAAGAGATTAAATGTCGGTAAATGGTACTTTATTTATTTAGCGTCGCGTTTGTCGCGAGATTACCGCTGCTGATTGCCACGTGATACACTTGCAACTCTCCAACGCAACTCGGTTTCATGTATGTACTATAAATATAACAACCGAAGTTTAAAATACGATTTATCATCTACATAAAAACCATGTCCTGTATCGATTATTTTGAAAGTGTTTTGCAGAAATTTCATAATGTATTATCAACAGTTTGTCATATAAATAGAAAAAAATTTTTTATGAAAGAAGACATAACATTAAGCAAAAATGAAACAATTTTAATAAATTATAAAACAAAAAGTCGAAAAGATCAGATATTCAGATAAATTGGGAATAAATAAAAAGTTTTTTGAATTTTATATTTCACATGGGATATTGCCAAACTTTATTTATTGAATATGTACATATAGAGTCGTTCGATCTTAAATCTTATCCTTTTAAACGATTTAATCTCTCTTGTCTAGTGACTTTATCTAGTGAATTCCTCTCGTTCTCAGTTGTCCCTCTATCTCCCCCCGTCTATTATCACAAATTATACTTATTCGTAATCTTTCTGGTTTTATCATTGGACTGGCGAGTCTTAAAATAACGTCGGCCTGTAAATGCGAAGTACGACAGTGCGTGTAGACGGAGAGCGATACATAATTTACACGCCACTTCGTTAAACGGTGCTGTGATGTTTATTTTGAGAAAGGACGAGCGTGTTTTGTTGCCGCGTGGCAGAAAAGCAGCCGTTAGAACAATCTCCTTGGTATATATTCGATACTATCCTCTCTTCACTCTTCCCTCTCGCAATCACGGCAGTACGTATGCAGCTTGCTCTCGCGAGGAAAGGTCGCGTCAAAGGTTTCACCAGTCGACGCGTTTTACGGCCCTCCACGGTCAAAACGTGGAACGTGGAACGAGGTACAGGTATATACCTAATATACCGCGATGTATCTGGCTATCGTCTATTTCCAAAACATATGTATGTACACGCTACGTATGTATACGTATACGACGTATACGACGTATACGACGTGCACGAAACGAACGCGAATCCGTTTAAGGCCGGACATACGCTCGCGCTTGTAGCAATTTACGCTTATCGCCAGTGTGTGGCTTGTATTTAACGCGAGCTGTTAACTGTCGACGTCGTATTTTATGGGAACACAAAGGCTTGAATCTAAAACTCTCTCTCTCTCTCTCTCTCTCTCTCCTTTAATATGTAGCAGAAATAACGATTCAATGGCAAAATTAATAGGAAGATTAAATTAACAGCGGGAATAATTTCGGAACGAAATATTATTCGTAGAAACGAATTCGCGATATTAATATTCGTGAAAATGAGAAGTAGGGACGCGCTAGGAATTATATTAAGAGCTGCACAACGTTAACGTCGAAATTACTCAGATGTTTATTTAATTGTGACTTTTATGACTCTCTTATCTCTCATTTTTCAGCGGTTTGTTTAAAGGAAAATGGAAAAGTCAAACTTTACATTTCTTCAACACATAACTTTGTTTAGACTTGTTAGTTAGAGCGCGATGTGATAACGAGTCGTCGTCGTCGTCGTCGTCGTCGTCGTCGTCGTCGTTTCTCGTGAAAAAGTTGTCTCCTCGGAAAAACTGGACACCGAACGTTGGCTTTCCGCTCTTAACGATCCATAGCGCAGATGGTATACGCTGCGTGTTCGCGACTGCAAAAATGTTACGCAATTTGTTGATATAGCCTGAAAGCCGCGATGTCTAAAAAGCCAACACCAGTATAAATGCCAACCGTATATGGCGACCCATCCATATCGTTCTCACAGTACCGGCGATATATCTATATGATATCGACCGAGAGATTTCCACCGCGTCAATCAGGGACAGATTTAATTCTCAAGGAGAAGATTGATAGACGTCTATCTAACAAATATTAGAACAGAATATCTTCCTTTGAAATGTATGTGCAAAATGTACGTGCAAATGTGAATTTGTTGAAAATTTAATAAATTAGTTAGCTTAAAAATCAATTGAAAATATGATCAGATATTATTCTTTAGTAATTTGAATGTGACAGTTGACAATTTCATTCCATTTCTTTATGTCATTGATATCAATTGTAAAGTTTATTTTCTGATTATGATGATGAAAATATCATTTCGATAATTTTTAAGTTAATCTCACTCCGTTTCTTGTTAATTGGTTTCTGAGATTATATTTTGGAATCTAAAGAGAGTCTAAACAAAATTTATAGTCGCAAAGAAGATTTGTATTCTGTTAAAAATAAGTGAAATCACGAAGATTTCAAAAGAAAAGTTGTTTACGGTTGGTTATTTGAGTCCGTCCCTGAGCTTTTACGCAATGTACCGGCAAATTTTAAGGGGTCCCGTGAATTCGCGAGCAACGGCTCGTTTGATTAAAAGTCCTTGGGAAAGTAGCTCGCCATTAACTTCGAGACGGTAATCGTTCTTTGGCATGTCGCAATGCTCGCAGCTCGCAGTGTTGGAGATTAAATTATAACCGCACGAGAAAGATTGTTTCCTATAAGCCGCGCCGTGCCACGCAGCATTAGCCACGTTCTAGTAGCCGCTGTTAATTGCTCGTGTGCAGAAATGAAATTGCACGACGGTTATAGTAATATAGCTGGAAGGAATAACAGCAATTTTTGTAGCATCTCATATATTCGATTTCATTTAATGGAGGAAGTAGTGTATTTCATTCTAATTAAAATCTTATTAATTAAAAGAATTATCTAAATTAACAAGAATTATCTAAATTAAATTATTCAAAATAATATATGAAACGTTAAGAGGAAACGAAATAACTACATCTTATTAATTGAACATTATGTACACAATAAGGTGGTACAGTTTAAGTTTGGCAGCTCTGATGTCATATAGGTATTGTATGGAGGCACTAAAGGATGTAGGAAAAAGAAATAGGAAAAGACTAAATTTGAACTTGAAAAATTGGATTCAAATCTTACTTTAGAATTGAGTTATGTTTGAAATTGTATCACCCTATTTATATATATATGTTTATATATATATATGTTTGAAATTGTATCATCCTATTTTTATATATAAAAAATCTTTCAAAAAAATTTTTCTTATTAAAAAAATAGTATATTTCAATTTATCTGTATTCCCCTCATTGTTATATTAAAAAATATTAAATACAATATCTTTTAAGACTGAATGTGAATACACAACAAATCAGAAATAAAAACTCTAAATGGTCAAGCTGAATCTTCAGTGCTTATTCCATGTAAATTTATACATTATCTATATCCAATCCTGCAAACTGCGCATCAAATTTAATTTTTAGTTCTGAAATGCAATCCTAATATTGTAGAATTAGAACTATAATATTAAATTGACAAGCAATTTAATAATATTGACGCTCATAAGCATCTTGGAAGATGTTAAAATAATATGATGCTAATAAACATTAAATCTGTAAATAATTTTATTACAAAAAATATTACCCCGCGAGCATCAATGTTATTAAATTGTTTGTTAATTTAATTTGTGATATTACTGCTTTAGGCTTTTTTCTGTTAGGATTACGTTTCAAGATTGAAAATTAAATTTAGCGCGCAGTTTACGGAATTGGATTTAAGTATATAAATTCACGCGGAGTTATTTAAGCACTAAAAATCCAGCTTGACCGTTTAGAACCTTTATTTCTGATTTGTGGTACGTTTAAAAAATTATATTTTGATTTTTCTAAATCACACTCATTGCTGCATTTATTTTAATTACGTAAAAATTTATACATTTAAGAGATGCATATCGCTAAATCTGTCGACAAGCTTGCATCGAGCTCGGATGTGAAGAAAATCAGATAGATGCTCTGCCTCGCGATAACAATGCATCTCGTTCGTTCTGCATGGTCGAACCTAAACAACCCATCTGCTGTCCGGTTTTATTCTTCTACACTATTTTTAATCCGATCCACTAGCAAGGGCGGCCAGAAGCAGACAGTGCCGACCAACCCCTGTCGGCATAATGGTCAGCTGCTCCCATCCAGTTCATCCGTGCCACGTAAAATCGTTGCGCACGTTACGGTCTTTCGGTTGAAAGGGTTAAAGTGGTTCGCGGGGGCACTGTTGCTCGACCACCCCTCACATACATTAATTACATATGCCCCAGCGATCCCAGCTAACCCCCGATCGTCGATTCTTTATACAAAATTTCCAATATACTCAAATACGAATTCAGCGACAAAAAAATTCCCAAGAATTATTTTATGGATAACGTCTTACGTCTACGGCTAAATATAATATTTAGACGTATCTTTAGATTTATAAAAAGAAATGCTAATTGAAAAGGAGAAATATAATGAAAGGAGAAATAATAATGAAATAAAGCGCAATATTTAAATGTATCTTATTTTATAAATATAAAAATAAATAACTAAATAAAATTATTATATATAATATAATTTTTTTAATTAACATTTTTTTGAAATGTTGACATCTAATCAAATCTAAATTATATTTTTAAACGTAAATAAAATAATTGTAATTTTAGATTAGTCTCTAATGTAGTTCCATACGTGATCCCATACGAAAAATTCATAGGCAAGATTCACGATTGTAGTGTATTTTTACGAGCAACCCCAAACAATTCCTTCGAAAATTATGACGCATCGGCGGGATCCACATTGCAAGAGCAGAACCTTGTACGTAACATGCAATAAATTCTACAGCGCGGCAGCCGTTGCACGTGCAAATGCAACGACAGGTCCAGGCACACAGATTTACACGCATTCATTCTCGTCGTATACATCGTCTCTCTCTCTCTCTCTCTCTCTGTGTGTGTGTGTGTCTCACGTTGCCGCAACTTCTTCCCCTCGAGTCAGAGCAAGTTTCCTATCGCGATTCTAGCGAAAATATCAAAATACAACCGTAATGTAAAATATCGTTTTGCACGTGATAATAAATAAAAATTTTATTTTAGATGATTTGTTGTCGTTTGCACCTTATTAATTGCTTTATTTTATATATATTCTGATCTGCCTAACATTTAGTAAATTTATATTCATTAATAAGATATCATGCACAGAAAGACCGATTTTGTTCAAGTATTTAAAAATTTGTCTATAGATATAGATCGATACATTCAAAAATAAGTTTGTTGTATCACATATCCAAGTAATAATAAGACGCTTAAGTATAATGAGCAATATTGCAAAAGTTTTGACATTCTAGCAATCAACTTGATCCCTCACATAATTATTTTAATAATCAACAAAATTATTTTCAAAAATATTCTATATCTATATAGCTAAATTTTTAGATACTTTAACGAAATCATTCTTTCCATTCATGTTTAAGGCTGGTATTCATAGTCAGATCTTATATTCAAGACCATCTTAAATACAGTCTTAAGAAGTTACGAACCAATCAGAGGACGGTATTAGCGTCTTAAGATATTACGCAAGACCGTCTTGAAATAAGAATGAACTATGAATACCGCTCTATGTATTCACGTGTCGTAATTGAAATTTTCGAAATAAATTAATTTAGGAACTTTTTTTAAAACGAAATTAATTCTTGATCTCTCAGAAGATTTGTCATTTGTGATAACGCGGCGGCAGTCAGACACTTTCTAAGTACATTTAAATGTACATAGATACGTAACGATGCGATCGCGAAGCACCTTGCTTCTTCTGCAGGCCGAACCGGCGAGTTCTTCGGCGAAGAGCATACTCCGAATAAGGGAATCGCCGCTCGCGAGACAAGTGCGCAAACCAGAGAGAGCCCGGGGGATGACCGATGAACCCGAGT
Organism: Acromyrmex echinatior; assembly: GCF_024713525.1. Classification (NCBI taxonomy): domain Eukaryota; kingdom Metazoa; phylum Arthropoda; class Insecta; order Hymenoptera; family Formicidae; genus Acromyrmex; species Acromyrmex echinatior. Next base: position 2,457,199 of record NC_141860.1, on the reverse strand, counting down.
TCGTCGACCGCCCGCGGGACGGTAGAAGTAAGGAAGACGAAAGGAGGAAGAGGAGGAAGAAAAGTAGAAGAAGGAGGAAGAGGAGGAGGAGGAGGAGGAGGAGGAAGAGGAGGAAGGAAATCTTGGAAGAGTCGCGCGCGTTCCTAATTGCTCTCTATACGAAAGCAAACGACGCTCGCGCGCGCCAAACTCAATGTATTTTCCGCAGGAGTGAAACCCCTTCTTCCCTGCCTATCTATGAATTGTGACGTAATTGCCACGCCGTATTTGCAATAATTGATCCCGAAGTGGGATCTCTCACTTTTATATATGTATAAGGTAGCAACATCTCGGCGGATGTAATTTTTCTGCTTTCGCCGTTACTTTTGGCGATGCTTATCTCGCATATAGAAAGAAATATTCGAGATCATCGGATTTACGAGACTTAATCCGTGTTTAAGAATTATGGAATAAAATCACGCTCCTTTGAGGACAACAGAAAAAAGGGATATAATAGAAAGTTATACATGAATAAGATGAAACAAGTTTATTTTATAATATTCAAGTAACTTGCGAAAGGAGCGCCGCGTGAACAAAGGGACCTAATTAAGCGATGAAAGCAGATTTAACGGTATTCCGTAATATTGCAGCACACCGCAGCGCGATCCTAATCAGAATCTACGAGCGCACATTGTTAAGGTAGATTTCAACAGGACAGCGGCACGCAAATGAAAGAAGTAAAAAATAAAAAATTTGTAATATCAAGTGAATACGTGCGAATTTCCTTCCGCATTCCCATTTCGAATATTTCTCTATTAAATGAAATGTATTAATAAACAAAAGAAAGAAATAATGGCTTTATAATAAAACAATAACCAAACAAAACCATATGAGCCTCATGCAAGATATCTTTCGCATAATAATTATGTTCAAATTTTATTCTAAAAAATCATAAATGTTTCGACCATAACTAGGTTATTATGATATTACAAAAATTAGCAGAAATTAAAATTAAACTCGCAATATGTCTACTTTATGGAAATAATAATCAAATAACAAAGTATCAGCTGTAAGTTAGAAGACGCTTGTACATTATATGCAAATATCTTCATCAGCATGTGTATACTACAATAAAATTGAGCAGTTTAAAAAGACATTTAGTAATATATATGCTGGATTGTTAATAATGACAAAAAATATAATATTTAGGAATAATTGAAGTTTTCTAAAATCATTTGGGTTTACAATTCGTCGTAACTGTAAGAAATTTAAAAATATTTTATGTAATATTAACATAAATTTAGTATTAATTAGTTTAAATTAATATAAATTCTATGTATATTAATATATAAATATATATAATTATATTAATATAAATATATAATTATTTATACATTGGCGTACAAAGACAATTATGTATCATCCTATCACGTGAAGTGTTGTCACGTGAATTATATTTATATATTCTGATTTGACAATTTTTAGCAAATTCGAACTTTTAAATTCACTACCGCGAAAAGGCAATGTTAATGAGGTTTCTTCTGTCAATTTATAATTTATAGAATTTATAACATAGTCTCTATAACTCTCTCTCGAAATCGACTCTTCGATTATGCCTCGCTGAACTATCCGCGGAATCACCGCGAGTCTGCCATTACGTTGTACGCGAGGGGCGATTTCTAGACGAAGCAGCGCATAACTATTTTTCCGAATGAACGGGCGACCGTCGGCCGCCTTCCAATTTTGAAAATCGATTTATTCGCTAGGGCAAAAGGAGCCCCGAGCGCAGGATTCTTGCATTCTTGGTGAGCTAGGTTGGGTGGGCGAACCAGTTCGCCAGATACATCGTGCACGCACATGCGAAATTGCACGCGTCCGCAGTGGGTAGGTGCTATCGATTGTGTGCGACGCGTGCAGAAGTAATCCTAGCTGCGATGTGTACTCATATTGTACATCGTTCGCGAGACTGCAGATCTAGGATAATCCGTGTTTTAATTTTGCGCGGATAGATCGTACAAATACGACAGAAATAAGAAAAGTAAAACTTTCTATAAATATTCTTCGAATTTCTGCGAAGTTTATGACAGTTAATCTCTCTCTCTCTCTCTCTCTCTCTCTCTCTCTCTCTCTCTCTCTCTCTCTCTCTCTCTCCCTCCCTTCCTCTCCTCTCTTTCTCTACCTGTATACATGGCTGTTCTACGAAATTATATTTTTATCCGTAAAGAGCTGTATCCTTGTAAATCTTTTCTTATATATACCTTGTTTTAAAATATATTACTTTAAATTTCATTAAGGAAAATGTATGATTCCTTGAAAAGTACATTTCGATATTAAAGTCCGAAAAACTTATACGGCAATCTTGCGCGCGAGCGTGAGAAATGTTCAAAGCACATGAAAGAGTTTATGGATTCCGGAGCGAGTTGGAATGGAAATTGTGATTGAAATTTGAGTTTTACGATTGACACGATAGAATGAAGAAACAACTAAACCTTTCTATACCACTAAAACAACATCCACGGTGCGTCGAACGAATCGTATTTTATTATGATGGAAATGTCATGAAAGGAAATTATGCCTTTCCACAGTACTTTGCGTCTTTCATTGCAGTTCGTGGCGCCATTTTTGTAACAAAAAAAGAGGATAGTGTTGGTATGATGAATAGTTCAAGTACTCTGTCACGGCCGTGATAACAAATTGCAAATTGGATCTTCTTGAGCTTGAGAATGAGAATATGAGACGCAGTATCGCGTTTCCATTCGCGAGAATCTTATAATCATCACATATTTTAGAAATTTTTCAGTTGTATTGCATCGCCAATGACAATCTCATTAAAGAAAAATATTTGGTTTTATACGTATTCATAATTTATATAATTCATAATTTTATTAATAATTTATATTTATATTTATATAATTCATAATTTTTATTTATATTTAGATTACATGCTATTATATTAACTGCATGAATAATTTTTTAGCGGACTGATATCCGCGCCTGACTCCTATATGCCTAAATATTTTCGTGTTTCTAATTCAATTTTTATTTAGATTCAGTTAATTTAAAAACAATTATTTATAACTAATATTAAAATAGTAGCTTTTACCTAATATCTTTTTAACAGAAAGTAGCCAAAATTTATTGTCAGGCAGGATATATTCTAAATGTTGCGTGTTATTTAATTATTTTTATTTTACCTTTATTCGGATATCGCATGCGATTTGAATGTGGCAGGTAAGAGATGATGCAGAGTCGTTTTTTATGTAAATTGAATCTGTCAGCGCGACGGGGAAAACTACGCGATCCATCTTAGTCTCCGACATATTCATCTCACGAGAAAAGAAATGCAGATCTGGCGTGCATCCAATGACCTTTGCGCACAATCATTCGCGTGCATTCCGATATCGCTTCTTCATCCTCCTCGGTACATTTATCAGGTGGAATACGTGGGAGGTCCGTCCGCAACGAATGTTCACGGATTAAGGGAGTGCGGAATTCTTCGTTAGTGTACCTCCCATATATAACGCTTTTAGACTACCGTAACGGATACGCAGAAAAAGAAGCAAAGGAAAAATCTTATACATATGTTTATAAATAGAAAAATTAAATAGGCATATACAAGGTGTTTCAGAAATTATAGTACAACTAGGAAGGAAGTGATTTCCCACGTAGTAAGTCAAAAAAAAAGCTTTACCATAATTTTTTCGTATAAAGCTCTGTTTATCCTACCTGACTATTCAACACTAGATGTTTGTTTGTACTTTTTATTCTTAGCACCTTCAATTTCTGTTGTACCAACATCCGAATACATATTTATATTCTTTTAAGTGGACAAATTTTGGGGGATTTTAAGTAACGTGAATAGACCTATTATTTTTATCAGTTGATTTGGAATAGTTTGAAATAATGTAATAATAGTTTTAATTAATTTATTTGCTTAATGAAAAGTTGATTGAAAATGTCCTTCATGTCGCAGACACATTCTTGCTCGGTGAATTAAAGACGAATTAAAGTATTGATAGTAATATGTTCAAATTTTTCACTTCTTCGAATAAATGATATTATATAGCCGTATGATAACATCTTTTAATGAAGATGATATTCAAACTTGATTTTTTCAAAAACGGAGTTCTACGTATGAAAACGGTTTTATATATTTTTGACTTAATTACTTTTACACGAGAAATTATCCATTTCGTAGTCGTAGAAAACCACGATTTCCAGAACACTGTATAATATACATATATGTATATATGAATTTATTACCATATATTCCATTTGAAATTATTTTTATAGATATTAATGAAAAATATTTATTGTTTTAAATAAATTTATATATACTCTACATCATCTCGTTCTCAATATCAGTTATAATCAGTATAAAACATCTATACGCTTAACATTAAATATGCTACGAGTCTTTTGTTGCGAAACATACGTTTTTAATTCTTGGAATTACAAAAAGATGAAGAAATTGAACCGAGATTAAAGTTAATTTACATTGGTAGAAACGGTTGAATTCGTTGAGCCGCCTCTTCATCTTATCACAGAAGAGTTTTCTCAGATTCGATAACGCGAATCGTGAGAACGATTGCAATGTTGACATGATGTGCGGTACATCCGAAGGACATCCAAAGGTATCCGTAATCGAGCAAATAAAAGTATCGTGCATTTGTGGGGAAATAACGGGGGAAGAAGAAGTTGCCAATTTAAGAATCGTAAAAGCATGGCTGTCTCTAACAAGTTCGAGGGAAACGCAAGAGGTGGTACTCTTCTTAATGACCTCGCCGCCAAAGAAGGGGAGCTTATCGTGTCGCGAATTTCTTCTCTCGCGGACGATTAGTATATTATATGGCGATTCAAACTGCTGTCGTTATAAAAAGTTCGAAAGAATATTCTCAGTCAAGTTTTCTCGTAATAATACATGTATATTATACAAGTGGTGTTAACGACATGCTACGAAAAATTCGAATTTTTTTTATTAAGGCTCCTGGAGCCGCGACGGCCATGTTGGAATCGTGACGTCAGAAGCAAGGCATGACACGTTAATTTATGCTGCAAGTCATTTGTAAGTAAAGACAATTTGGATAAATCTAAATGACGAGATTGCTTTAAAAATGGGTAGAAACTTTTCTCCCTTAATAGTCAGTAAATGGTCGTAAAAGGTAAAGTGAGCCTAATTTCGGGCAGAAATATACGGTTTGAACAGCTGTTGAAATGAATGAAATATACGCTTTTACATATAAAATTCCGGGATAACTTTCTTTCTGCTCATTTTTAAAACTTTCATAAATACGAGACATGTCATATTTTCACAATTAAGCAAATAATAACGAAATGGCATGCAGCACAAATTTCATCAAAACTTTTCTACGCCTACAAGTTCAGTCATTTATCGTAGCGAGGCGCTGTAAAACACACACACACACACACACACACACACACACACAAAAGCACGAGCCCATGTACATGTGTTCGCTTTCGATGCGCCGAGAGCACATGTACATGGGCTTGTACTTGTGTGTGTGTGGGATTACCGATTTTGCCATATTTCGCTAGGCCGCCGATTGATTTTGAATCACATGCTGACTATTCAGAAGCCTTAATTTTCAAGAAATAATTATTCAGAATTTACACTTTATTTAATTATTTTTAATTTTAATTTTATTTTTAATTTATATAGATATGTATATATTTAATATATAGATATTTATCTATAGATATATATATTTCAAGAAACTATATTTTTTTAATTTTAACATTTAATTGCAAAACGTATTTTGTATATGCCAAATATATTTCCAAATAATAAGTAATATATTGTATTACTATTTATTTTAGATTATGATTATTATTGTTTAAAAAGCATTAAAAATTTGATCAAATATAATAGTAAAAAATGTGCGTTTCTTACGTTCATCTAAAAAAATCATCTTAAGAGGCTCAGCGTTTAAGATGTTAATTATCTCTTCCGTGTCGCATACACGAGTGATCGGATTGTAAATCCCTAACGACTTTCGCCAACAATTCACGTACATGATGGCATTTACGATCGTGAGGATGACCGCGCATGCACCCTTCGAGATAATGCACTTTATTGTCCCTTTAATATCCAGCGCGATGCATTTCGCGAGGCGATGTGGGCGTCGCATAAATATGCAGTACGTCTTTTGCGAACTCGTTTTGCAACAATGACTCTCTTAGTCGGGCTTTTATGGCAATTGTGGAATCATTTTTGGGATTTTGTCGAGTTATTTATATATATATATATATATATATATATATATATATATATATAAAATTGTACAGAGGCAATAGATTGCCTGTTGCAGCTGCATGAAGTAACGCTGTTATCTAATCGCTTCACCTCGATTAGGATTAGATAACCAGCAATAAGGCAAGAATAAATATCAATATTAAATTTTGCTGTTATTATAGGAAATGTTTGAAAAATTTTTTTAAAACAAATAATAAAGTATATGAATGATGAAATATAAATAATATATTTAAGACAATGCTATGATATAAAATATAATTTTATTGACAAATTGATAATTAATATAAGTTCATAAGATTTTAAATACATAATTTAAATTAAATGTACGACGCGTATTACGACAGCGCAACGAATAATAATACTGAGCAAAGAAAAAGAAAGGTTGGTGCAAGATTGGCTACAATCCAACGGCTAAAAGGCAATGTTCAATTTAGAGAAGTAAAGGCGGAAGAATGTAACTGCCTGCAATGTATAACTACCTATATGGCTATACGTGATGAGTTTATCGCTGGACAAAATCCAAATGATTTTAACTTTTCTGTAGAAATAAATTCCATCGGATTTTAGTTAGCGAACAGTAACTCTTCGTCTTGTCGACAGACATCAATATCAAAAAATTCTAAAATATTCATTGAGAAAAATTTCTGTTTGAAAATGAACGAACTAGAAGAGTCTAATCATATCAATAAGAATTCTGATTATCTCAATTAGAATTGTAATAGATTTAATCAGAAAATTCTGATTTGCCTATTTTTAACTAAAATTCTAATTAATCCAATCAGATTCTTTTTTCAGTATCGCAAAGTTTAATTGTATTAAACATTAAGTGAGAATCGATTGATGAGATTAAATATGCATAAGTGAAAAAGGCCATGTTCGAGCAAAACAGTTCTTCGTGTCTAACCATATTTTTTTTGTGAATACAATTTCCAATGATAGCAATCTAATTGTGCATCGATTAGTATTTGTCGGTTTTGAGACATAATTCTAAATCGAAGCCGGAATAAAACCACCGAGATCTTAGCGATATTCTTCGCAATAAGTATATATACGTAGAAACAACGTCTTTTTCAAGCAACATAAATAATTGACATAAACAATATTAAGTAAGAATTAATCGATGAGATTAAACACTCTGAAAAAGACATTGTTACATATACTAGTTATTATGAAGAATATTGCTTAAGTGTTCTAACGATGAGGATGTTCGCAAATCCGGGTTCGATCCCCGGCCAAGGTAATATTTTTCACAACTAAATTATTTACAGATTTTTATATTAAGATGAAAGATCCTTCTAAAATGTCTATGAGCATCAAAATTATATCAGATTGTCGTATTCCGGCTTCAGTTTAAACCTGCATTTCCTTAAGACCGACAAATAACCGGCACACAATTAGCTTGAACTGGAAATTGTATAAATTTACAAAAGAAATGTGATTAGGCACGAAGAATTGCCTCGATCGAATATGACATTTTTTACTTACGCGTGTGTAATTGTCGTTTCGCAATGGAATATATGTATCTCTGATTTTCATAAAATAGATGTGTGAAATTACTTTCTTTTTGTTTCAGGTACGTATCCCAGATAATTCTATCTCTCTTACCATCAATGCAAGGTAACACGTATCTTTAAGTTCTTGTTAACATCGAAAGTACTTTGTCGGAAGTGTTTATTCCCAACGAGCAGTTCTTGCTGCATAAAATATGGAGCTGGCGCAGCATTTAATTTTGCATTTTTTTCTCATTTGTCGAGTTTTTTTTATATTTTTTAAAATCCAAAATTCGATATTTCTTTATGCAATTTTTTGCAGCAATAAATAATGTCTTAGTAAATCTTAAATTAACTCTACGTTTTTATTTTTACTTCTTCCAGATTTGCAATCTGGATCTTTTCATCTTAGTTTAAGTTTTTTCGATTATCAAAAAAATGTGAAAAAATCAGGGTTGCTTTTTTTTAACATTTCCATCACATTATTAAATAGTTAAAAACTATTTTTAATAAAACTGTTTGTAACGTAAATGTTAAAACTTTTATTTAATAAAAATTAAAATTTGAGCAAAAAGAAAGAAATTTAAAAGCGAAATTTTGCCTTGTACCAAACAAGATCCGAATTGCAGACGAAAGATTAAACGCTGTTACAGTCCCTTCACTCGAAATTATTATATATAAAAACTAAGTTCTATTATCTATCATTTTAAAAGAATTTGACTTATCAATAGCTTGCAATTTTTAATCACATTAAAACAATTATCATACGTTATTTCTTGAGGAAATAATCAACACTGTGTCTGAATGATATTGTGAGAAGCAATAATTTGATTGTTTTAATTAATGACATTTCCGGATTCCCACGAAATTATGATCCAATCGCGTGAGCCAATAGATCTGCGCTTGCATCACTCTAATACATATATATGCTGGTATCATAAATTTTCTCGCTTGGAAAGGAAGGAGAAAGGAACCCCGGCTTTACACGCACAGAGCAGCAATGCACACTTCGTCCGCCTGAGATTACCAATCACGTGCGTGAATGCGATCGATGGCCCACCAACGATGCGACGCTCTAACGCGGAAACCCGAAATCAATGAGAAGTAGAGACAATGAAAAACGAAATAGAGAGAAGAGTCGCGAATTATACGAAATTTGCGAGAACCTTTCTCCTCTCGTGTTAAAGTGATGATTAATCCTGAAGAAATAAGGCTTGAGAGAAGAATGAATAGAATTAAGGCTGTTTGGTCGACGTTGTAAGTCGATTTGAGTACAATCGATGTATAAATATCGCAGAAAACGCCGAGTCGTAAAGTATGGCTAGCAAGTAACGATATAAAGATCAAAGCAACGGTAAAGTGTCGTAAAAGTAAAGATGATGAAAACGTTATTTAGAGGCGTGTTCTAAATAAACAAACTCATGCTGTAAATTTAAATCTGAAGAATTAAAAAAACGTGGTTGTGAAGAGAATGAACTGATTCGATCAAATCGGATTGATGGAAATTTTAAATCCAGTTTAAGAGTTCACTCTCTCGAAACTCTGATTTTATTCGTACATTCGGTGTTCCGCTGTACGTCTTCGGAATTCTCACGATCCGCCTGGCGAGGTGACGTGGCCTCTCATTAGCATTTCATTAGCGAAGTACCTCGAACGGTGCGAACAGCGGAATCCTTTAAACGCGCGGGTCGCACTTCGGGTTAAGCATACTCACCTCTCGAGCATCGACGTGTCGAGATTCAGTCGTAAGATTGCGAATATTTATGTAATGCCATGGTGGACTTTTTGCAAAAAGCGGCGAGGCACGAATGGAACTAAAAGGCGCGATATATCGAGCGATATAATGGTACATCACATATATTTCTATTGATGGGAAATGTGGCAAAACTTGTTATTGTTTTAAAACAAGACTGAATCTGGATCATGCGACGCCATTGAGAATTCTATTACTGTACAATTAGATTTAATTGTATAATTCCATACGTTGCTTTCCATTTTCTGCACGGAAAGTTTTGTTTAAATATCTAAAAATTTGATCAAAAAGAGAGAGAGAGAGAGAGAGAGAGAATCTGAAAAAAATTTTGTTTTATGAATTGTCTAAATAATTACGTAGAACGCTCAAACTAGTTGCTATAATGTCTAAAACTTTTTGCAGGATTGCATTATGTTTGAGTTTTTTTACATAATTATTTTAATGGTCCAATACAATTTTTTTCAGATTCTATATCTCCTTAAATTTTTAGATACTTCAGCAAAATCGTTCTTTTTTCATGGCTTATTTTGAACAAAAAATAAAAATATAAAAGCGATTGTATATTTCTAAATATAAATAAATTCTTCAGAAAGATATTACTTTCTCTTTTACATATTGCTCTAGAAGACAAATGTAAAAGTGAAAATTTTAATTATTCTGAGTGTATTTAAATTAATTTTTTTTACGTGGCATGTTACATGTAACTCGAGAATTTACAGCAAGGTGATAGTCCTAGAAGAGTCAGACAGATTTCGTGGCGCGGCGTGCTAGAGAAATGGAAAGTAGTTATAATTTCTGCAAGCTAATTGCCTGTCCCGGCAGTCGCGCTCGTTTCCCTTCGTCGTTTTACCTTTCCCTTTACCTTACCCTTTTACTTTTCCGAAACACGCAATGGAATAGCCCCGCGAGATGCTGCTTGGTTATGAGTTCCTATCTTCGGATCGGTCAACATCTGGTCAACTATGATTTTACATTCGTGCACGTTGTAAAAGATTCATGTCACGTAATAAATTAGCGCCAACAAATTTGGAGTCTGCAAGTCTCCGAGAACCACAATCTAAAAGGCGTCGATGAAAATAAATAAGCTGATTCGAATGAATGTTATGTACCATGAATTAATAATTGATATAATGAAAAATATATATAAAAAAAACCGTATAATACGATATAAATAATACGCTAATTGCTTCATTTCATTTAGTTATTACAGTTTAGTTATTACAATTCTAAATCAATTTCTAAATCTTCTTTCTGCATTTTACTTACAAATAAGGTCGCGAAATGCTGAAGAATATTCGTAAAATGTTTAATATAACAAATATATTACTTTACAAGTAAAAATTTCTCTGTGAATCTCGAACATCGCTAGCGTTTGGGGTTCACCATTAGGATTTTATAATCTGTTGTTCAAAAGGCTGTATAAACGGAGTAATGTCTACACATCTCGAATAGAGAGTCTACGAGACGGGCGAGAGCTATTTCAAGGTTTAGTGGTTGGCGAGAGCATATATATTGCGGAGAGTGCCACCCTTTGCAGTTATATTTAAGTCTCCCCTAAACGCATACACATATAAACACTTTCATGCACACACTCCTGTGAACAGATCACTGAATAAGAGACGCTGTACGTCTTTAGCTTTGTCTCGGGGAACTTGTCGGTCCCGTCTAAAAGCGTCTAACGCTCGCTTGCACTTGGTAGCGCATTTGACAGTGTCAAGGACCGCTTAATATAGGCGCAGATTTGAACGGGGAGTTCGACGTACCTCTCGAGTATGCGAATCAGCGGATTCAGCGTGTACCGCCGATAATGTATCGTATTGATGTAAATTATGTCTCTTCGATTCCGCAGATCGCTGCGTACTGTCAACGAACTGCGGAATGTTGTCAAGGCAAAAACGAACATGCGAGAGTTCGGAAGATTTATTTAATTGATGTTCAATGAATTGATGGCGTTTAATTTCTCACTCTGCTCTCATCATCAAATACAACACATAAGAGGATGCACAATTTTTAGAATAATACACATTTTGCCAATCTACATGGCTATACGGAAAGAATAGTTTTTTTGAAGTATTTAAAATTTTAGCTAGATACAAATGTGAAAATTATTCTCTAAATTAAAAATTATTATGTTGATTTTTTTATAGATGCAGCTTATATTAGCATCGATAATATTAAATTATTCGTGATATATATTACTGCTCTACCCCACGATTTAGAACTGTTTCAAATAATCGGCGCACAGTTTGCTTCAAGGTTTGCTTAACTGGAAATTGAATTTAGAAAAAGTAGATATTATTAGGCATGAAGAATCGCTTTGATCAAATATGACGTTTCCACTGGCATTATCTACTCGGTTCGATTGATTTTCATTTAATATTAATTATTTTGGACTATTTAAATAATTACAATGTAATAGTTAATCAAGTTGGTTGTTAGAATGTCAAAATTTTTTACAGCATTATCATTATATACAACACTGAATGTTGAAAGAATGTTGCTGAAATGTTGCAATATTGAAGAGTCAATGTTTTATTAATGTTGTATTTATATTAATTTTTTCTACATTGATTATTAATGTTGCTGCAACGTTGAAACAATATTGAATAAATTGAACCACAAGTTGAATTTTTATTGATTTTTCCACATTGATTGTTAATGTCGCTGCAATGTTGAAATGACATTGAAAAAATTATATACCTAATCTATTTTATTTTGTAAAAAATGAATGAAAATAAAATGTCATGTAAATAGAAAATTTAAATCACTTAAATTGATCTTTTAACTAAATTCCTTTCTAAACGATATATGTTATAATAACGATATAGTTAACGTGAGAATCGGTCGCGCATGCAGAATGCTTGCACATATGGTATTGTTTGTATTGAATCGTGGTCTTTCTATATTTATATGTCACAATTATACATTAATTCACTAAAAAGTTTCATGAAATGCATAACATATTATAAGCATAACACATCATAAACATAACATATCATAAGCATAACATAAGGCTGCTAAACCAATTAGTATCTTATGTAAATCAATATGGCGACATTATGCTAGCTGTTTATTGATCCAGCAGTCTTATGTTATGCTTATGCTCTGTTATGCATTTTATGTGAAGTCTATAACATTCAGTGTTCGTGAATCATCGAAGTTGCAGTTTCCGTACGATTGCAGAGGTTAAGCATCGTTGCGTAAAAGATTGGATGGGTGACCGAAAATAAAAGGAAAATAAAAGGAAATTAATTCCCAAATGAGGAGAAAGCGTTTGTTTTTCAATTATAATTTTGTCGTGTATGTTCTGAAATATGATGTTAATCAATAATACTTATTTTAAGTCCATTGGACTTGTCAATCTTTGCCAAGGATCAATCTTAGAATAAGGAGATTGAGTCGCCACTCTTCCGTCTCGCCATAAAGAAGTGAGAGATTTAGGTACAACATATGTTTAGCCATACTGATGATGGGAAGCCGTCTATGGATAATTAATTATATTTAATTTTTCGATAATAAACGATTCTTAATTTTGCACTAATAATCGCGCAATATAACTCTCGCGTAATATAACTCTCATTAGTCTTTTATTTACTCTTATATTTTGACATTCTCGAACGTTCGTTACTTGTCTTATTTGTTGTACTATATATTCTTATAAGATACTCAAGTATCCCATACAGCACACTAACATTGAATCACTATCTCAGAAACGTTGATTTGCAACATTGCAGTAACATCGCCAAATGTAGATTCAATGTTGAAGAGACGTTGCAGAAACATCTAATGTTCGTTGAATTGCAATGTCTGTGAAACATAAAAAATGTTTCTCATATAAATTAATTCAATTTTATTATTAAAATAAGTATTATTGATTAACATCATATTTCAGAACACACACGATAAAACGAATAACAGATGAAAATCTGTACAGATATCAAAAACGTTATCACTATTTATTATAAAGAAAAATTAATGCACTCACCCGTATAGCCATGAAAGACGTGACATCAAAAAATAATCAAAGTAAAAAAAAATCCGCAAATTGTTCATTTTGTGCGATATAAATTCACTATAAAAATGTTCCGATTATTGTGACGGTTAACATTCAAGTGAGTTAAAAGATAATTCATAGTGTACAAACTGATAAATAAAACGAACGGTATTACCAACATATGTTAGACTATTACTTAAAGATAATAAAACAAAAATGGTGCGCAGTTTAAATCAATGTAAATTATTGAGGATTGAGATGTATGAATGATGGTAAAAACTCGGTATGAGATTGCAAGGCTGTTTTTGTTAAGACTGTTTTTTTGCAACTGAATGTGTAGCATTTCCGATATACGTTGTTTATACAAAAACCGCTCATGATTAACAATTTCCGTGCCTTTCCAATCGAAATCATGGTTTAGATCCAATCTGTGTTCGGTTGCAACAGAATGATTACTCGTGTTCCTCCGGATGTCATTACAATGTTCCGAGATTCTTGTTTTTAAAGTCCATGTCTGCTTAAGTTCCCTGTCTGCCCGACATCGCAATCCATGTATTATACTATGTTCTTTTTTGCCTCATTAGGTAAAAGGTCTTTATGTGTTTTAATAAAAGCATTGAGCTTGTTCAGATTAAAAAATACAAGGTCAACATCAAGATCTTTAATTATGTCCTTGAATTTATATGAGAAACAAATGGAATCGTAAATCATGAATTTTTTAACAATATCTTCCATAAAAATATTATTCGTGTTTTGTTTTAAAGTTTTGTTATTCAATAAAGATTTTAGGCGCTCATTAATTGTGTTAAAATAAAATCAATCATTATTTAAAATAGTCATTATTTAAAAGTGTCTTAATGACAAAGGTCAAGTTCTTTTTATGACATTTAGGTGATATTCAAGTTTGAGATAACAAAAAAGGCTCTATCAATCATGATCCTATGATCATACTTCTCTTTTGCGAAACAGGATGCTAAGAAAAGAAATTTCAGAAGAATATTCAGAAAAATATTCAAGTGAACATTCTGAAAGAAAAAAAATTGCAGAAAAACGCCATTCCTACGTAACATCGACATCTTTCACGCGGCTCGGTAAGATCGTCCAATACAAGCAACCACTACTTCAGTCAGAGTAGAAAGACGTTGACGTTTAGACTTCAATAAAACTCCTAGCAAAGTATCTGATATGCATAGGTTATAGAATTATATACAAGACATGATAGCCTTATAGGATTTTCAAAGAATATGGCATTATAAAGCGAGATGTCGAACCTAACAGCACATGGTATCCTAAAGACGCTTTAAGAATATCTCCGTATTCTTCGAAAGTTCTATAAGGATATCATGTCTTGTGTATAATTCTTTAACTTGTGCATATCAGATATTTCGTTAAGAGTTTTGTTGAGGTCTAATCGTCGACGTCTTTCTTCTCTGATTGAAGTATGATTGTTTGTATTGGACGATTTTACCGAGTCATGTGAAGGAGTGGAAGGTGTTGCATAGGAATGGTGTTTTTCTTTCAGTTTGTTCACTTGAAATGACAGTTATAGCACTTGGTAATATGTTTAATATACACATGAATAATTATTTTTTTCAAAAATATGTGATTATAATTAGACAGTAATAATAAAATTTTTTAAATTATAAAACATAATTTAAAATAAATAAAGAAGGAGTGAAATTTATTTAGAAAACAAATCTTGATCGATAAACATTTTATGTACCTTTATAAAAATAATCATCTTTAGTAAAGTGCAGTGAGCATACTTTCATTATATCAAGCTTTTCCCATTTTCAATTTTGGATCCACATCTCTCTGCAGTCAACGACTTCTTCTGTTATGAAAAAATATGTAACACGTTTTTTTCGCTTTTTTGGGCCAGTTATGGAAAAATAAATCTCTGTTTGAGACAGATCTCGATATACATTGTGGCATACAACAATAAATTCAATTATTTGACGGCTCTTTCTGCGTAAAAATAATACTTTTTTCTTCGAAAAATCAAAATATACAAATACAATTACTGACTTCTCAATGCCTAATTCGTATAATATATGTTCGTAAATAATTAACTAATTACTACGTGATATACTTCAATTTATTTATATTTCATTAAATTAAACTTTGGAAATAAAAGATTATTTCATTATAAAAATAAATTACGCGAGCCCTATAACCTTAGTTTGACTAGTCTCCTTACAAAACTTTTACTTTTGGCCACCAGGCTTTTGACGCTTCAGTACATAAACATAAGGCTAATTCTACAATGTGCTCTTTGTTTCCTGTTTTTTGCTATTTGTCTCTGTTTGTCTCTTGCCTTTTTGGTCAATAAGACACAAACAGCAAGAAACAGAAAATAAAAAGCACATTGTAGAATTAGCCTCACGAATAGTATACTTTAGATGCACTCGGAAAGTACAATATAGACACTATCAGCGCTATTTGTGTCATTCTATGCTTGTTTATATCTGATAAACGATGAAGATAGAATGACACAAATAATGCTAATTGTAAGTAATAACATCTGCCCGAATGCATCTTTTTTTATATTATGTCTTTTATCATGGAAAATCCTATTACATATTTTAATGATACGACATAATTATTTTTAGATCTGTATTTGATCTATTTTTCATATGATTCAGCACAACTATTTTTTCCCTAATCTGGTTTTAGATTTATAATTTGTTTACTGGAGATTGCGAAGTGATCGAACGATAACATCGCACCCAGAAAATATAATCTTTAATCTCTTTATAGAGACGTCAATAAACGTCTGTATATGTGTATAAAATTCAAAGTAGTAAGTAATAGCAATAAGTAGGATTGGGTAATAACTAATTAAAACATTGAAAAAAAATTAAAAAGTTAATAACTTAACTTTTAATTTAACTTAGTTAATTTTAGCCAGTTTTAATTTGCTCGCCAGGTTTTTATCAATTTCCGTTTATATTTGAATTAGATTAATTTTAGGTGCCATAAATATTATATTTCAGCAATATAAAGATGAAATGAACCTTACATGAAAAATTGTTGTAATATAATTGCATCATTCATCCATTTTCTAAATTTTTATTTATATTTTGTGTAACAAATATCTTGTCGATGTAAACAGTGTGAGCATTTCAGAAGAAGTTAGGTTAAAGAAAGAGAGATAGTGCAAATATATACCTTTCTCTCTCGCAAACAAAAATGCCTTATACATGATTCTTATTATAAATAACTTATAATATGTGAATAAAAAATTAAATTTATCTAATAATCTATATTGTAATTATTATTTAAAGTAATCTCATTTTTTAAAAAATTGGGACATTCTGATTTCAAAACTAATTTTTTTCAAAATGAACTTTTTCTCAACTTAAGTTAATTCAATCGTAACTTAACTTTTATTAAGTTAATTTTTTGTTCCTTCAACTTTTAACTTAATTTAGTTTTTAAAAATATTAATTTACCCATGGCAATTGGTAAAATGCTTTGCTTAATGTAATTCCTGTAACTGGAAACTAACTTTTTAAGTCAATTCATTGCACTTGATTTTCAAAACTTGCTGTTTTATCTTTCTCCCATCACGTTCTTTTAACTCTTTATCGCCATGTTATTTAAAAAAAACAAGTTTTTTTATTATTTTTGTTGAAAAATGATTAAAAGAAAAATTTATATATTTACATAATTGGTATATATTAATATATAATCTTTCCGGCTAATAAAAATACCATATATAATTTCAATAAGTAAGTCAAGTAAATTTATATTCGATTATATTCTTTAGGATGTATATACCTCCCTATATTTTTTCAAAACAATCAATACCTACTCATAATCACAAATATTTCAGATAAAAAATTACATGACTTATAATATAATATCAGAAAGCAGAGTGTTTGTCTTTCACGATCTTATTTATCTTATTTAAAGAACGAGTATTGCAAATTTTGACTGCTCATTTTAAAATTAAATTCGGGATAAATTTGGAATAAATTCGGGATTTGCAAATTAATTACTTAAAAATTAAAAATGGAAATATATATAGCATTGAACACTGAAATTATATATATTATTTTTATTAGCCGGAAAGATTATATATTAATATATACCAATTATGTAAATATATCAATAAATGTTTCTCCTAATTATTTTTCAACAAAAATAATAAAAAAAACTTGTTTCTTTTAATAACATGGTGATAAAGAGTTAAAAGAACGTGGGAGAAAGATAAAAGCAAGTTTTGAAAATCAAGTGCAATGAATTGACTTAAAAAGTCAGTTAGTTTCCAGTTACAGGAATTACATTATGCAAAGCATTTTACCAATTCTGTGAAGTGGTCACGGACGCGTCTCATGGCTACCATTTTACAGGGTGAAATTTTTACGTGACGTAACGTGATGTTACCTGTGATGCTATCACTCTATAATTCATGGCGGTCGCCGTGCGCTGGGAGGCTGAATTTCGTGGCGTTTACGATTTATGATTGCACGCGCAGGTAAACTCGGGGAGCGTACGGTACCGCGACACGACGATGTATAAATTCGCGTACTAGGAGGAAGTCGGAGGTAAGCCGAAGCGCAAACATAATTTCGCATCTTGCGAGACTTTCTCTTCGTTTAACCTACCGTTTATCGCTTTATATATCACGTACTGCGTTATTCATATCTGACCTTAATAAAATAGTTTCTCACGAGATGAGTATTTTTAATTAAATGTTGAAATATATATATATATATATATATATATATACGTCATTTCGGCTGCAAGTATGAAAAAAGTTTGATTATATTCTTTAGATGTCTTACATATTTATACAAAACGATCAATAATCGAATATTTCAGATAAAAAATTGCACTCTTTAATGTAATGTGACGTGTTTGCACTTTGCGATCTTTATTACTTATATTAATTCACTTTCTTAATTAATCCTCGAGTGTTGCAAACTGTTTACTTTAAAATTAAATTCGAGAACAAAAAAGATATTCATTTCTAATATAAATTAAAAGTTTTTACGTTGGCTATATTATATTTTATAAAACAATTTTATTCTTGTAATTTCTCATATATAAATTTTCCAAATGTGTATATAGCGAAAAATGTGTATATATCGTTTTATGTTAACGATATCTTTTTGTGGCACATTATAGTTTAATACTTTAATATTTGCTAACATTATATTTTAATATTTACAAACTGTATCTCACTTGTGATACTCAAGTTGTCTTTTAGGCCGATTTAATATCGCTGCCGCCTGGCCGGAAAACCCGTTATATTATCGTAGACGACAACGACGTAAAATTAGAGAATGGCTTCGAAGGGTCTGAAAGTGATACGCCGTATGGAAACTGAGACGCTGTTGAGTGAGGCCTGAATGAACCTTGAGACACAAGCGACCGTAAACCCTTCTCTCATTTTCCGCTTCCTCGTAGGTCTTTTTCTGTCGTCTTTCTTGATCCACCGCACCGACAGATAATTCTCAGCCCTTAACGAGATACTGTGAATTTTACTCCTTGATTGCGCGAGCTGAAACAAGGGCCATCAAGACATAATAATTCACTTTGATCGTTATTTCAAAGTGTGTAAAAAATTGAAGTACACGTATAAAATCAAAAGTCTCTTTAATTAATGTTAAATTTAGAATGCAAAGGAACACATTTTGTTATTATAAATGAGAAATAATATAATAGTTAATAATGTCGCTTAAAAATCTTCTTTTGTGCCATTTAATATTCGTATTTCAAGCGTGAAACTATAAAATTTCATTATCTTCAAATCAAATCAAATGAATACGAATATGAAAATCAAATCAATTTATAATTTAATTTTGTATAGTAAAAACACATAAAACAAATTCTGTATATTGATAAATTACTTTTAATAATTACTTTTAATAATTGATAATAAATTATCAAAAAATTTGTACACGAATGAAAAGATAAAGGATTATTATTATTTTTGAAGCCGGCTGAAATTCATATTTTTATCACATCAATTCAAAAATTATTTATGATATCAAATCGAGAAATATCTTGTAGCTTTATATGCACGCAATATAAATTACTTAAATTACTTCTTCAACATACCTTCTTTCAACATCATGACAGTTTGACGAGACTGTCTGTTCATGCCGCAGCAGACACCCTCTTTCTTCCATTCCTGTTTAGCGGACAATTATCCAGTTAAATAATTATTCTGATGTTTCGTGAAGAACATGTGCTCATAGCACCAGGTCCAGTTTTTTTCTTACACTCTACATACCACATTTCGTCTCAAATTCGTGACATAGAAATACGAAGCAAAGTGGGTGGGAGGCGGTTAATTGGGTGAAAGTGATGCGAACGACCGGACGGGGAGAATTAATTAAACGATTAACTTAGGTAGCACTTAGCATAGGGTCGTCGTCGAGAGGTTAAGTTTCGAAATTGGGGACAAGCGAACCGAGGTCGGAGTTCGCGCGTTGCGCGAGAATGGCACGTAACTCTTAAACACCCACGCGGCATGCTCTTCGGGATATCGAAGCGAAAGTCGGAGCGACGCGATTGCGAGAATAAGTACCTATTATTACGATCATGTTTCAGTCATAGCAGAAAATTTGCAGAAGCGAGTGAAGCACACGATACACAACGAAATTATAATTTCAGAATCAATTTCATTGACGTTGACTAAATATAATATATAGTATATATATATATATATATATATATATATAATATATTAAGTAAATATAATATATTAAATCCTACTTTATCATTATCAGATGTCATCTCCACAAAATGAAAACAAAAGTTTTACAATTAAATTTCAAAATTATTGTTATGTGTTTTACTTTACCAAATTTGCCATGATTTAAAAAATGAGTCAGCAACATCTTGAAGAATTAAATTATCCCTATGGATTAATTAATGCATCGCAATCCCTTGTTTATATCTGTGAGCTGGTTTAATCCCATACTACGCAGTGATAGTTCCGTAAATTAAGATTTTGGCATTCATTATTATTTGAATAAGCGATATAATAGACAACAATGGGAGAAGAAGCAAGCGTGAATAAGTCGACTTAAATTTATACAGGGTCTCAGTGCACATTGTTGTCGGTCATTAATCGACACTTCAGTAAGAGCGTAATTGGGATGAGTAAAAGCATCCGACTATGTAAATGTTCTTCGATGATAAATGTAACATATATATTTTCTGTAGAGACAGGAGGAAATGACTATTTCGACAGGTTGTTGAAATGCGTGAACATCAATAATCTTTTATGTGGTGATATCTCAAGTCACATGACATAAGATCAATTAGAAAACTCTCGATGCGAGGTTGTAATTTGATGTGGCAATATTCTTCAACGATGAAGCTAAATTTGAAAAGAAATCATTAAATTAATAAAGTTAAAAACAAATTTAATAATTTAAAAATTTCATTGTTTACAATAAGGTTTTTAATGCTGAATATTCCGAAAAAGTAAGTTTATATTTTATAATTAGTTAAAAATTCGTATGTTGATTCATGAATTTCTCGGTAGCGGATTTCACAAAGAAGCCCCTTTGCTTTCGATGGAACACATCCCCTTCAGTGTTAGATATTTCCTTTCCAACTACGTATGGTTTCCTGCACGATGCATCGAACCCCTGTACTCAAGGGTGCGGCGGTCACCCTTGTAATGGGCGTTTCAGTTTCGATCCGCATGATATAGTTAGAACAAATATGAAGCTTCTAACATTACTTGAGCAATGCATGTAATATAGCTGAAATATGTAATGATCTGAATTTATACTATTATACATTTAAATTATATATACATTTTAGTTAAATATATCAAATATGCACATTGTAATTTCTATATATCAAATATACACATTGTAATTTCATTGTAATTTTACATGTAATGTACAGTGATATTAAAAAAAACAACGAAATATCGTTTTATAGAATATGAAATTTGGGAATTTTGTTCCTCTCGAGAAAGAAAATCATTTGTTAATTGTAATAATTATTGGGTCATAAAAAGTATCCGCGGTTTTTTCATTCAAAAATTGAACAAAAAACCGCGGATACTTTTTAAATGACCTAATATTTTGAGACCATGTGCAACCATTGTTCGTAGTCATTTACCTGGATCACATTCACATCTGCATCAAAACATGTGTGGATGAAAAACGAGATAGATAATAGCGTAACGGCTGTTACTTCCGGCTGGTGGAACTTTTATTCCGCGTTTTCGTCTATGCCGATGCTGTTCCAAACGGAAATATCGGTCGTCATGGTGTAACAACTTCCTTCCTCGTTTCGTTTTTCCTCTATCAAAACGAACATGCTCGAGATTTAAAACGCTCTCATGCATAATATATGTATATTTACTACACTATAATTTTAAAGAGATGTATTCATATAATTTTTGAGATACCTATCTTATTTTTTTAGATTTATTTCGAGACGAAAGTTATTCTCTAAATTGGAGCGGAATCTCACTCTAAAGAGTGAAAATTAAGCCAGTCTTGAAAAAAAAATGACTTAATTTTCAATCTTTAAGAAAAAAAATTTCATTTTTCAAAATATTAAAAATTTTAGAGAGAATAGTTTTAACATGTAAAAAGAGGAAATGCAATTATAAATAATTTTTACATATAATTGCAGATATGTTTTATTAATGCGGTTTATCTTCTAACAAATGTGTTTATATATCTCAAATTAAAATATTAATTGTTGAAAACACCCACACACACACACACACACACATATATATATATATATATATATATATTGCAAATTTTATAGAGTACATTTGTATCTATTATATACTTTTTAATATTACTTAGTATGTGAAAATATCGTAATATTTTAATCGATTATATAATTCACTTTTAATTCACTTCACATGACCAAAAATCGCGTTATACATTATCGATTTTTCACTGCGTGGTACAATCTCGATTCTTCCGCATACATGTACGCTGCTGAGGGACTAGAGGAGTGGAAAGGAAATGTAAATTACGTGAGTTTAGGCTCTTGTTATGTAAATCGACCTTTCGACCGCATCCGCCCAAAATAACTAGATCGAGCGACTACGAAATAACGGCGCGTGCAGACTGAATTTATAGGGAGACCGCCGAATTCTTGTCCTTCCTTGAATTATTCTTTTCTGCGAGATTATCTTTTTCTGTCGTATTTTCAAGCTTATATCCTTTCATTATTTGTTCCAACTGAGAGATAGAAACAAAGGAGTTTTGAAAATTTAAATTCTCTCATCTCGTATCTTTTCGCAAATCAGAGAAAAATAAACTTTCCATATCACAAAATATATTTATATTTATATCGATATGTGTGTTTATTTTTTTTTTCATAACAAATAGAATAATTATAAATATAGAAAGATAAAAAGAATCTCTTACATTTCTATAATCTACAAAAAAGATTTTTTTCCTTTAACATCATATTTTTAGGTTGCTAATTTGTTATTTATATAACGTTCTGTTCTACACTTTTCTTAGAAAAAGTAGAATTCCAATGAAGTTAAAAAATGTATAAAATCTCTAATCTGTATAAAAATATTCTATGGAAACAATTTCATTCAATAATATACGATAAACACAACAATCTATATACATATATCCACCGGTTTCTACCATCCGCGAGGAGTTCGCTGTGCATCCGCGCACTCTGAGAGGTACCCGAGTGTGTGGGCAAACAGGCCTAAGGCAACTGCCCACGTAGGTATACAAACGAGAGTTTGTGTTCAGAGCACGTGTGATGGACCAATCGAACAAGATATATCAACGTATATGTAGCATGGAAATGGTGTATATTGAGCCTTGCATGCGGCATACTACAGTATATCTGTCGGTTGCTTTACATGCCGACAGATCTCATCATATTAGATCATCACCTAACCAGAAAACTGGGCCACGATTAGAAAGGAAGAGCCATCGCGTCGTTCTGGCACTCAGGAATTGGGCAACAATCGAGAGCTTCTTTGGAAACCTTCACAATAACGGGGCTTCGTTCCCATATGTTAATCGTAAATTTCTTTCGTACTTTCACCATTTTTATTCATATTTTTATCCCGCAACGCGAGATAGAAAAATACAAAGTTTTCATGTTTACTTTTATATGTAATAAATTGTATTATATATTGGCTTAGTATTTTTATTCTCCTGTATAATTGAAGAGTGAAGCTTAAAACTCTTATAAAAATAAATATTTCTTATTGTACATTTATTATACTGGATATTATAATACAATTTATTGCATAATATTTCACGTACGATAATGTGGTAGTTCGCTATTAGTATTCCCAGATGGTATCCATGACCAGGATGGCGATCACATGGCATAGGAAGCAACATATCATGTTACATTAAGTCATTCAATGACGTTCGCTTTGACAGAGCTCCGTTCGCAGTTATCCCCTAGAAAAGATCGAGTTGTGGAAAGATCAAAATGGTTTCACGTGCGTACGAGTATTTCTTTCGTAAAGAAATCCTCTACTCGGCTAGACATCTGTGCCACTTTTTTCGAATCACACGTAACTATGATAATCCATGAAAGATGAGGGTTGTGGAAATCTTTATCGATCAGACCATGAGTAAGACTCTTGTAGCTTGAAAGAAAAGTGATACGTCGCTTATCGAACAACCGATATTCTATCTCTCCTTGGATATACGAATAAAGAGGAGAGATGATGATATTCATTGGTTCCGAGAAAGGAACGAATTTATTGAAAAGCAAATTTTGATAAAGACTTGGGATCGGACACCTATATTAATGATGATAACGAAGAAAACTTGTATTAGAAACGAAGAATTTAGATGTTCGAACTAAAAAACAAAAAAGAAAAATAACACTGTTAAATTGTCTCCTATTCAAGTCTAAAAATACAATTTCAAGAACTTATAAATACGTTCAAATGAATTTTAATTCATGATCGTACGACTTATTTTTGTCAAATTATGACTATTTGAATTTTAAACTTTCTGTATAATTACGCAGTTCAACAAAAAAAATCACTTTTTTTGTTGAATTGCGTAATTACATAATAAAAATCATGTTCAGCATAAAAAAAACCTTCAAGAAATGTACTGTGGTACTTTGAAAGAAAAAATGAAGATTTTTGTTAAATTGGTGTAATATTACAAAAAAAATCTAAAATTCAAACAACTTAGCTGTAACTTGGCGAAGATAAATTATATGATTATTTTGAATTAAAATTTATTTAAAAGTTTTTGAATTGTATTTCTAAATGTCCTGGACTTTATTTTTAAAAATAAGTTTCGTTTTGTTGTAAAAAAATATTAAAAATGATCAAAAATGTCATTTTTCTCCAAATGTTTTTTTTCTCCATTTCATCTCAATTTACTTAATATTTTAAATGTACTACGCAAATTCTGTCAACGGCCATGTATCAACATGGAAAAATTTTTGAGAAATGTACTATGGTATTTCAAATAGAAAATAAGTGACTTTTGTATGTGATCAAATAGTACAATAATATCAAATATAAAATGATAATAATTTAAATATCAAAATAGAATTTCGAGAAGTATACGTAATATTGATGTTAATTAGTTAGTATTATACATATGATAATATATTCTTATTATTTATATGTATACATGTACGTATGTATTATGATTATTACATGTATTATTACACGTTTTTTGTTACTTTCTTGTGAAACATGAAAAAATAAGGACATACTCGGATTTTGTCTCTTAATGTCACCCACATCTTGATACACGTATAACGTGACTGATTTATGCAAATATAATATGATAATTCTACAAGAATTTGTTCGACATCGTATATCAGTGACTTTGTACACGCTACATTCTATCATTTATCCACAAGTATAACGTGATTTACAAGAGTTGAGAATGATTAAGAGGGCGATTGTGGATATTAATACAAGCAAAGAGAAAAGATGAAGGAGAAAAAAGCCTCGTGAGCTTCAGAACATAAAAAATTGGTGACAAAGATATACAGCCAATTATGTACATTCTCTGCTATATTTAAATTCCGATAACGTACCAAGGCAATTCGCAAAGTAAATATAATTTTTTAATATAATTTAAATTTATTTGCAATATTATTCAATGTATAACAGAATTATCAATTATTCAATGTATCTATTTAATTATTCAAAATAATTACATGAATGTATCTATTTAATTATTTAAAGTTGCACTAAAAGTTTGATAAACAATTACAGAAAATTATAATACCTTTGATACGCAGGTCGCATCACATGTAAATGTTGGTGTTTAAAAATTCGGATCTAACTGAGAAAAATATTTTAATTAAATCAACAAAAACGTCCAACAAAATTGGCATTTCAGTGAGACCAAACAAAATTTCTGATTAACATAATTTGAAATTTTGATCTTATCAAAATGCTTTTTTTTTTAATTTTGGACTTTTTTGTAGGTTTAATCAAAACATTTTTCTCAGTATAAGATTATATTATATCTTATTTTTCCTAGCACTAAACTTGAGAAAAAGATGTCACAAAATAGCAAACACGCAAACATTACAGGCTTCATTGCAACTCGTATCAATCATCTATGTCTAAATCAAGCGGTAGTGATTTGCGTAGCTGCAACGAACGATGTAAGCAACGCGAACACAAGTCGCTGGATCGGAGAGAAGGGACAGTGGCCGAGGAGACGTGCTCTAGCACGACCGAGCACGAATCTCAAGACTGACGTATCGTGTATGATTCATTGTAATTGTCAACGACCGGGTCTGTCTATCCATCCATCCATGGCGTGGTCGTTTGTCCGGCGCGGCATGCAGCTTGTCTAACAGGACAATACACGTCCGATGCTCCTCTCTCATCAATACTCGCATCGCCCTGATGAGCCGCTCACCCACGCGGGAAAAAAAGCGCGATGGCTATCGATCGACGGAACTTCCTTTTCTCGACGCATCGCGCCAATTATACTGACGAATAAACAAGATGGTCAATTTTCGGACCCTAACGAGCTCCGTTTATCTGTCTATATATTGATTGATGGAGCGTCTAGATTATACGAGTGTAATTACCGTAATTGCGCGCGCCGACAATGGGAATACTGTGATAAATAGAAGTCGGTTGCGAAATGGTTAATTGAAATAAGAGAAATGGAGTAGATATAGAAATTCTTAACAGTTTAGATATCGATTAGACAATGGGGGATAATAATTATAATTATAATTTATTATTCTCTCCGAAAATGCAAATTTTTATAGCACGAAATATATAATATGCCCGACATAACATAACGATACCAGCTTTGTCCCTTATCTACGATGTCGCCAGGAAGCGACTGTCAAGCATTCTGAATGTCAGAGCAATTGGTACTAATCTCATTTGAGTTTAACTAGTAAGTGTCCTCGTCTTTTATCCCTTTGTCTGCCACGGAGATAAGTGCCATTCACGGCGCCAGTTTCATTCGCGGTATGATCGATCGACTGGATCAGGCAATGAGACCCCCCCCCCTCTCCCCCCACTTCCATTCAATATGCACACAAAACCACTCTGGTCGGTACGATGATACGTAGGCAGAATAAAGTATCGTGACGTGGCTGGTCCTTGAGTCAATACGAAGTTGAGATCTCTTAATAGTCTGTATTAAAAACTGATTGCATCCCCCGCCATTCAACTTCACTTGATTGAACAAAGTTTATATCTACATGTATAAACAGCTTCATGATTTTTTATTGAATAATTTAAAAAGCGATTTTTCTATATTTTCTTTATTATATTGTTTTAAATCATAAAAATGTCAGCAAAAGAATTTTTTTACATTATATGAATTTTTCTTACTCACAGTGATAAAAATTGAGAAGTATTGTTTCCTTCAAAAATGATAACTTAAAAAATTAAATTTTTCAGAAAAGGAAGAAACCTATTTTCAACTTAACAGAAAATTATTGATAACCAATCAAATGATTATTGACAAAAAGTTTATACTCTTAGAAACATGATCATTTTTGTCATTTTTGTTAAAATATGTCCTTTTTAAGTTGTATCGGTTTTGTTATCCTACAAGATTACTATAACAAATTTGGAATAATTTTCAAAAGCTTTCAAAAGTGATATACATAACTCGCTCGAAATATTATCAATAGTTCACATTTATGTATCTTGATCAGCTAAATTCAAAAGAAAACAATTTCTTCGTTAATCTTCAATTATCAAAACTATCTTAATTCTAAATATTCTCTGTAGAAAATTCTTTCTTTTATTTTAAAAAACAATAACTTAAAATGTGATATTCTCGTAGAAGGTATTATGATCTCTTGGAAAACCTTAAGAATGATACAATTAGTTTATTTGGCGGATGAATTTTGAAGTTAAGTTAGTTAATGAATTTAGAAGTTAAGTTTTAATCATTGACTAATTATTTAACTCATTTAATTATTTAACTCATTCATGATAATTCTTTTGAAGGGATCGATATATGATTTATATTATTTATCAGTAGAATTGAGATTTTAAAGATCATCTTAAAGTATAGAAATTTTATTTTGACAAAGTAATTAACTTTTCATGTTGTATTATATCTAAATAATTTAAATCTTGTTACTTGGGGAGCCGCCACTTCGTCGACATGTATGTGCAAAAGGGATTTTGCCGCCTCTATTTTTATTTATCAATCTTTTAAATATAAGCTATTTTTTTAAAATAATTTTTAAATATTTTTAAAAAAGACAGTTTTTCATTTTTATCCTAGAATGTTACAATTTTTCCTAGAGCGAAAATGTAAAACATGAAAATTTTTGTTATTAAAGTTAATAAAGCAATTAGTAACTTTTCACGTTTCCCTAAAATATCAGTACATGATCAGTATCTTGATGCTAAATGAGTTGTATATACTGAAAGATTTTAGTAGTGTCGAGAAATAAATAGCTACTCCTATTTAACTTATGATTTCAAATTTTATGACAGATTTTGTGTTCGGAAGAAATTATTAAATCCGACAGAAGCGAACACACGCAATTGATATTACAATTGGAATAAGAAATTGATTTTTAAAACTTAATTTTACGCCCTCCTTGTTAATGCACTTTTGTGGACAATTTGCACATCTACTTATTACTTGCGTTTATTTCTTTAGAACTGGAATGTGCTTCTTTTCCTTATTAGAAATAGTTGCGCGATATGTATTTATGCTATTAACGTGCAATACGCGTGCTCGCAGAATGAATTGTTTCATGTGATTCGTGCTTGTGTTATTTAATTGTCACTTACAATTAGCGTGAAATATGAATCGGTCGATAAACGATGTGGAAATGTTCCGATATGCAAGACGAAGTATGTACATACGTAGCACATAACAGGCGTGCCGTATCTCTCTCGAACCGTGCCAAGCATTGCCCGATCGATCAGAGCTGGCTAATAAACGATCAAATCGTGACACGGCGAATGTTTAGAAATTTTATGGTGCGTCTTGTGATGGGTACATACTGGGTGCTTTCCAACTGCAATATCCCTAGACACTTTCGTGCACACGGCGACACAAGTTGGAACGTTGCGTTCCAAATGTCCATTATTGTCGACACAACGCTACATATCTGTACTCACTCGAGGGCTATGTAAGCTTGGTTTTCAATTACATGTTACTAACTGCGGCGGCTATAAATAAGATTGGGAGACGTTGAGTGGCCGGCACTTTTACTTCTTTTTTATTTAGTACAGATGGAAAAAGCTATATTATTAATCTAATTCTATCCGAAACGAATCTCAACCATGCACAGTATACACATTCTGTTCCAATTGAATTGTGCACAATGATACACTTTGTGCATTCCTGTGTACGTTTGTATTAAGATGTGTTAAGAAATTGGAAAGCACTCACTGTCGCAGGATGATCGATATTCATTCGTAGACCGATTATTAATCTCTCAATCAAAATTTTCATTTTTTTTTCTTATAACAACGATTCATATATTTAAGGGAATTTTGAAATCGTCTGTATTACCGACTCAATCATATGTTTGTATAACAAATTTTTTTTCTCTTTCACAGATTCGATAATCCTTTTTCAGGATTAAAGTATACGCAATATATGTCTGTGAGATGGAGTTTATGCCGAGAACAACTAAAAATTTCGAAAATTAATATATTTTTTACCATTTCTTACAAGGGAATGACGCAAGGTATTTTTTCTCGATTGCTTTGAATTTTTGTCAACAGATTAAGCATCGAAAAAAAATCGACACGGATTTTGCCATTTGTTCAGATAGTTTAAGAGATATTAAGCTATAAAATAATTGGTCTGACTACATTCTTAAGAGGATTCTGAAGTCGTCCTGTTTTACCATGATTACGTTTTAGGAGAAATCTTCGAATTGGCTTCACGGATTGCAAAATTTTTTTTATAGAATTAAAACGCATAAAAAAAGTCCCGGAGGAAAATAAAATAATTTATTTTTTCTGACACGTACAATTGTCATCTGAAGTTAACATTTGCTTGATTTAAGAGTTTTACATCTTGTAGAGTGAAAATAAGTGTGAGGCGGGATTCAGATTACTTGAATGAACAATACTGAGTTTGTGGAATTAAAATAAGCGCAGAAAAAAATATTTCTCCAAAAACAAAATTACGTGCTTTGCAAGGATTTACTTTCTTCCTCTTTTACAGATTCGAAAATCCTTTCTCAGGATTAAAGTATACACATTAATATGTGTCTGTGAGATGGAATTTATTTCGAGAACGAGAAAAAATTTCGAAATTGAAATCTCAAGAAAAATTTTTTGTCATTCTCAGCATAAACTCCACTTTAGATAAGATTATTAATGCGTAATAAATAGATTAAATTATTAATGCGTATACTTTAATTCTGGAAAAGAATTTTCGAATCCGTAAAAGAGGAAAAAAGTAATTGTTATAAAAATTGTGATTAGTTAATAGTACAGAGGGCTTTAGGATCCCCGCATGCTTTATAATAAGCATGTAGAAAATTCAAAAATATTTATAAACATTTTAGAAAAATTTAGAAACATTTAGAAACATTAGAAAGTGACATATTAACAGAATTAATATATAAGTTGTTTTTGGATAAAAAGTCCTTTAAAATTAATTCTTTGTGTTTTTCTGATTAAAAATGATATGAAAGACGTATTTTTTATATAGAAAATAAAATTATAAAATTTTAAAAAGTGTAAAAAAAAGTAAAAAAAGGTTGTATTGATCACTACTGAGATTTGATTAAGGCAATCTAGAATTTTAAGAGTGTCCGAGCAAAATACGCGTTGATTTTTTTTCGATGTCCAACCTACTGGCAAAAGTTCAGAGTGAGGAAAATACCTTGCTCGATCCCTTATTAGGGTAACATTGCGTCTCAAGCTGTCAAGACATGACAACATTTGCTTGATACGAAAGTTTTGCAACTTATACTTACGAAATAGTAATCCATAGACACGTGTTTGCACGAATAAATAATATCGAGTTCTTAGAATTAGACTTAACTTTATTGCAACGAATTTGCTATACGAAAATTAACACGAACGTGCGACTGCGTGATAAATTGCGTGAGATATTGTTGTGGTAGTATATAAAGATATGTCGATGCTCTCTCTCTCTCTCTCTCTCTCTCTCTTCTCTTTCTCTTCTTTCTCTCTTCTGGGGCGGGGGGAAGAACGGCGATCTCTGGTAACTTCGTTGGAGTTTGAGCTTCACTTTAGGATCCCCTAATAACTTTAATTATTATCCCAATTCTATATTGTACACGGTTTTTTTTAAATATTTTACTAATTATTATACTTAAAAGTCATGTATTAAAAGACGAAAATATTAAAAAATGAAAAATTTAATTTATTGTACTGAGTTTAGTTTGTTACATAAATCGTAAAAATTTTACTGAAAGATTTTGCTGAAAAATAGCAATATTACTTTTTAATATGTACTGAATCAGTAAAAAATTGTACTTTTAATACTTCAAATAAGTAATTAATTATTACCTTTCAATATTAAACTGATCAGTATTACATGTATCGATAAAATAAAATTTTAAAATACGGACAGATAAGAATAACTCCACACATTATGCTTTGCGTATTCTTGCAATTTTCTTGTATATTTTAATAATCTTTATAAGCTTATATATGTGTTCGAATGTTTCGGCTCACTTTGAGCCATCTTCAGCGAAGTAAAAAGTACATACATATTTAAGATCTCCATAAATGTATCTTGCTTTGTTTTTTTCTAACATGCAAAGCATCGAATTTCAAGGTTCAAACTTGTAATCTCAATTGATTGTTCAAATAAGCTATCTGCATTATTTTCGATAAATATAAAGATTACCTTATGATTTGACAATTGTCATCACAATCTTTTCGACTTATCGACAAATAATAATTTTATTAGATCTATATAAAGGAAATTGTCAAAAAATAATTACAAATAGCTATGGAATTTTTTTCAGAGACAAGGTCAACCACTGATTTCGACAATTTATTTTAATTTAGACATACAATTTAATCTAAATTTCTGTAAGAGTTACAACTCGATTCAATTGCTGTAGCGCAATCACTGTTAATCCCTTTTCCGTATAGAATTGGAAAAAAAAATATTTTAAAACTAACGTGGTTCTAATATTAACACATATAAAAAATAAGAGCATAAAAAACCACAGCACAAGTTATAGTTTGTGATATTTAATTATTATTACATTCATTAAAACATTAAACGTTTCGGCCACAATCTGGCCATCTTCAGTAATTCAATAATATTCTTAAAACGCAGAGTTACATCTAGTTGACATTAAATTCAACAGTCGAGAGTTGTAATTAATGATATAAGAAAACCTTCTTCCGAAATTTCTGTGGTCTCACGTCACCGTATGAATGAGATGCATGAATTAGATTGGGATAATATAAGAATTTTAGATAGAGAACAATCTTTAGCGAAAAGAAGAATTTCGGAAATGATACATATAAAAAAACAATCAAGTGGTATCAATAAGCAAAGTGACACGGAAGGTTTGCCTGAGGTTTATTTTCCTCTTCTAAAAAAGGATGTCTCTTTCTGTTAATAAACAATTCTAGAACTTTCTAAAAATTTTGACTCAGATATATAAACAGTGGTAAAATATATGATAGGACAAATAACAACACATAATGTCACGACAAAATTCTAACTGTGTAAAAGAAATATTCGAGATTCATCGTTTGGTTTTTTTTGCTGTAAAACAGGTAATGATTCTTTTTCTTTATATTCTGATTAGAAGATTTTAATATATATAATTTCATTTAGAATCAGGAAATTCTTGTTCTACACTTTTCTTGATATGACAATTGACCGTGTAACATTACTGCATGAAGCATCTTCACATACAAAAGAACATGTTTATTTAATTACAACTCTCGACTGTTGAATTTAATGTCAACTAGATGTAACTCTGCGTTTTAAGAATATTATTGAATTACTGAAGATGGCCAGATTGTGGCCGAAACGTTTAATGTTTTAATGAATGTAATAATAATTAAATATCACAAACTATAACTTGTGCTGTGGTTTTTTATGCTCTTATTTTTTATATGTGGAAAAAAAAAGTTTAGCTCTTATCTTCAATTAGCTGAATAAGTAGAACTAATCTCTAAATAGAACTAATGGCACAATGCACTTCCTGTTGGCGGCGCAGCTTCCACTGATGTCGTAGCGCGGTGCATCATAGAGCAATCCACGGCGATGTGCCGTTTCAAAGAGCCTCCTGCATCCATCGTTTTCCTTTTGGTACCGCCCTCAGAATCGCGATCGCCGCCGGCATTAATTACCGTCCATATCGAACGTGCCTCCCATCGCTCATCGTCGTTGGAGTAGTTAATCTTCTCTTCGATCTTGCGCGCGCACGGCTCGATTTCCCGCGGGGAGAATGACGCGTTGTTACCAGCGAAATTGCCGACCGGCTACCGAATTTTGTACATCCCAACATGACGAAAATTAACCTTTGCCCGATTAACGGCAACAATTTCGCAGAACTCGATACTCGGACTGTATTATCGAATCAACAATTATACAGATTGATAAAAATTGCAAGATGCGATATTGTATCATAAATATACCATCGGAAAAAAAAACAAAAATTAAAAAAAATATTTTGATGGGCACCAGAATGATGAGTGGAATGACTTTTTGTCACCCACTGCAGTTATTTGAACTAGATACTGAAAATTTCTTTCTTTTCTCTTACGCCACGATATTAAATCTCTCTTGATATTAATTTTCTTATTATATATGTATATATGTAGAGGAAAGATTCTGAGATAGACGCCTAATATGAGATAGTGGCGTTTCTGCTAAACTAATAGACGCTATCTATTGGTTTCCACCATGAATTTATTGTTCTTGGATTGAAAACTGTTTAGTAAAAAGTTCATTATTAAATCATGCCTGTAGTTATCTTAAAAAAAGAATGTGAGTATCTTCAAGTTTCATTGAGATGAGCCTTTAAACATTGTTTATTATTTAATAAAAATAAATACTTGGCAATAAATTCTTCATGTAGAGTAAGGTCGTACTAATAGAAAAATACGGGATATGTTGAATTGCTTAATTACAGAAGTTTGATTTTGATCGCAAAACCATAAGGCGTAGGAATCATATATATGCCCAGGGTATTTCTAATATGAAATAACCCATGCTCCCATATCATAGTGAAAATTGTTGTTAAAGTATAAATGTTATTGTACAATAATAAAAAGGAAAACCGGAATGAACCGTCGAGTGTCTATTTCTGCGATGCTTGACTTCAACTACCTGAAAAACGAGTTCTGGGTATAATGTATCGTATACTCATTTTTCGAGTATTCTGGCTGTGTTTGTTTGTATTTAAGAAATATTAAATAAAATTTTTTAGTTGCAATACTGATATACTTTGCGTTTTACTATCGATTTCTCATTAGGCATTTCATATTAGAAGCACAATTTTTTGACTTTGCGATTTGTTCACTTTTTACATTTTTTTAATTTACAAAAGAAATGAAATTTGAATTAAATTTTATGTAACATTATCTTAAAGCTTATTAAATTCCTTTCAAAATGACCTATTATTTTTTTAAATTCTGCCCATAGACTTCTAGCATTTACCCAAAATAAACTCGGTATCTCATAATAAGGGCCTTTTCTCTACATAATATGTATATATATTATATATACATATTATATAAAGGAATAAACGTTAAAACATAGTTTTCTCCGTCGACTATGTTTTAACATTTATTGGGATGCAAGTCGAGTCCAAGCATTCATGCGGCTTTCTCCTTTTTTCGGTGAAATATGATTCTTCGACATATATTTTATATATATATATATATATATATATATAAAATGACAGCGTGCACCTAGGTATACATTGCAACGTGTGCGAGTTTTAGCCGGTCGGCTTGCACAGTGCAGTGACCCTGCGTGTTGCGCCGCGCTGCACTGCACTGCGCTCGGTGCAACCGAGCGCACCGCCGTGTATCGCGTTGTGTATTCAGTACGGACGAGATTGCATTCGAAGAGGAGAGGCATCCTCTGTTTCGTGCCTCGAGACCGCAAAGATTAACGAGCGGTTCGCGGAAAATGGCGGCATAACCATTTGAGCGACTCTTTGTCTCTATTTTACGGTCCGAGCGGAACCATATGAATGCACGCGACATTGAGGTTGTGTTGATAATGTCGCTCGGTGAAGCGCAAGTATTCGATGGCACAAGTGGGAAGTAGCATCTCACGTGAGATTGTGACGATAATCAATTCTATCACAGCTGCTAAATGTGACAGAAGAACATTCGTTTGACTTTATCGGCTTAATTGTACTCCTTATATATATCGCAATTATTTTCAGTAATTTTTTTTAAAGATGTGTATAATTACAGATCTTTGTTAATCAAGTAAATTAATTGAAATAAAAGAGTTATTGTAATCCATGAAAGTATATCAAATCACATGGACAAGGTTGATGGATTCTTAAAGTTTAAATGAAAAGGTGCAGATAAGAAGTACACCGTGAGAAAAAAAGAAAGAAAGACTATTGTCCCGTTGGTTGCGCCGACGTCTTACTCAGGAAATGAAAAATTAGGTCACTTGTCCGCCAACGAGTGCATCTCATGTACCGGAAATTATGAAATAATTCTTGCGTCACGCGAACGGCGTTTTTCGTGTTTGCTGCGTCAGGAAGGAAGAATTGAGTTTGATTTATTTCATACGAAACGCGAAGAAAAAAATTTTGCAATGTCACATATACAAACGTTCTTATCTTTATACAAATTTAAGCAAAAATTATAGTATAGTGAAACAGGATCTTGTTGATAAAAAATGATATAATAGTTGCAAGTTTGAAGAGAATTATATCTATTTATGCTTACACCTCGTAACATTAGACTGTATTAAAACGAACATTCCGAAGAAAAACATTCTGTATACCGTTAAAGAAATATGATCAATGAATGAACTCGTAAATTAATTTTATTGCTTTACGATATGGAGAAACAACGTGCCGGATCCAATTGTTGTTCCAATAAGTTGATCCCTGCGAAAAAGCAGTCTGGTTAGTATAGTTAAATCATTTGCTAAATTACAAGAAGCAATTCCATTCAGCGATGGTATCAGGATTGATTCAGTTAAAGAGCACGCGAGAGAGGAAAACAGAAGAAAAAGATAGAAATGTACGTTATATAGCATTGTATAGCATTTTATTGCCAATCATAGAAAAGTTTATTAACAACCCAATTATGTATTAACTCTTATAATACACGTAATGGGGGTAAGTTTTCATCACTTTACAAGAGTATACAAAATGATTAAATATAATTTTTATCATTAATATATTTTAATATCATTAGAAAGTTTTTATACAATTGCGTATTAAAAAAATTATATATAAATGTTATAACTAATTATCTAGTATTATATATTTTTAATATTTCAAAGAAAAGAAAGACTCATAACACGAATGATCCAATCATGTGTACTAAGAGTTAATATGATTACTTGAATATATGAAGCTTAGAATGCAGACCGCATAATGAATATCTAGTGACAGTTATTCGAGACGATGGCTGACGCTATTTTCATAGTCCTTCTCTCTTCGTACGATCCTTCGTTATATTTTTGTGATCCTTCTCTCTCTTTCTCTCTAATTTTGTTTCTCTTGCAACGTGAAACAAGATACGTGAAAAAAGAATTAATTAAACACAGCATCATTACGGCGAACTATCGTGTGGTCTCACCGCAGACACTGCATAGATCGGAAAAATAGTTGCTTTTGATTGACAGAATTAGATTAGCTTTGATCGCACGCTATAATTTAATCCGATGTTTGCTGATCCGGTTCTTTTAGCAGCGAGAAATAGGGAAATCGCCGAGTCGTCTAATTAATATGTAGAAATTCATCACAGAATATTGCGTCATCGGAATATCCTTCTTTATCATGCAATTGTTTTCATGTAATTTTTTATATATTATGTTAATATAATAACTCTATATAAAATACGAACGATATAAAAGTTCAATGATAATAATACTACTAGACATCACTTTGGCTTTAAAGTAAGCAAGGTTGTTTCTGATAGATTTTAATACGCTTATTGCAAATCTGATCTCAAAAATGTATCACGTCAAGTTTTAGAAGTATTCTAATCTAAAAATGCGTAAAATAAAGTTTTCAGTTACGTTCAACGACTTAAAAAATGTCGAACAATTTTTTCTCAGCATCCACGTGAATATCACATTAAAGTATTAAGCCTCTATAATAGTCTCGCTTGGGCTGTATCTTATGTCGTGTAAGATTGGACGCGTTTAGCGTCATATGATGAATCATACGATTAGAAACAATATTCCTGCGACCTTGGCTATTCCGTGCGACTATTGTAGATAAAGCCTTATTCTTATACCCTTTTTAACGCATTTATCGCTATGATCCGACTTTTTTTCGCTAAGATAGAACAAATTGAATTTTTTTGTTTTTCAACGCAAAAGGATATATCTACGTGTAGAGAAAGGATCTATGCGTAGAGAAAGGACTACTAATTAGCTTGAAGAGCTTTAAGAAAAAAAATTCATTTAGGGATTATGCACTAAAAACTTGTCTATTATGATTTTATTAAAATTTGAAAAACACAATTTAAGATTCTTTCTACTACTTATAAGTAGGGCTTGGTAAAATCGTAATAAACGAATTTTTAATGCATAATCTTTAAATGAATCTTTTTTTTTTAAAGCTCTTCGGTATTTAGAAGTCTTTGTACTTTCTCTATATGTAAGTATACTCTTTCGTATTGAAAAACAAAAAAATTCAATTTTCTTTATCTCAGCGAAAAAGAGTCGAATTATAGTAATCAAATAAATACATATTAGTAAGAGTAAAAATAACACTTTAATGTGACATCCACGTGGATGCTAAAAAGAATTGTTAGATATTTTTTAGGTCATTAAAAATGGCTGAAAACTTTATTTTTCGCACCTTTAGGTTAGAATAGCTCAAAAACTTGACGTAATACGACATTTTCGGGGCCATATTTGTAATCAGCGCATCAAAATCTACTAGAAACAACTTTGTTTATTTTTTTAAAAAAAAGGTTGAAGTTTTGTCGATCAGTGATAAACGTTGAATTTATAGATCTATATTTTTAGTAAATGGAAATAGGATTTACTTTTTCTAATGTAGAAAAAATAAATAGTTAAATTGTTTGATATTTTGAAAGAATTATTTCTGTAATATTATGTAATTTCACTTTTTATCTAACTACCTGAAACTGACAAGTACTTAAGATGTCTGCTTTTGTGTGATATCGTACCACAATATTTGCTGTTCTGACATGAAAGTAAGGACGAAAAGTGAAACGATGTTGCTGTGTCTCGAAGCGACAGCGAAAACGAATAGAACGACCGTATCAGGACAACAATTTGCCACGACAGTTAATATCAAGCGAATCTTAAATACAACTGTCATTCAACGTCGCGTCAACAGCTCCATCGATGGAGCAATCCACTATCTTTGGACCACGAATCATTGAATAATTCATAATTTAGGAAGAGGAAGGGATTCGTTAAAGCCTTGAGCATCTTCAGTTTCCTGCTTAGCTCATTCTCATATAAAAAATGAAAGAGATAGAAGGAAGAAGAAAAAACAACAAAAAAATTCTCGCTCCGATGTGACACACAAAGGTACACCCGCTCCGAAGTAAACGTCGTCGTCGTGATACTCAAAGTTGTCTGACGGGTTTGCGCCAGTACCGGTTGCCTCTATCTCACGTTTTCGTTCTTAGGCGATTCGAGGACACACGTGAACCAAATTACGGTCATCCGTCTTTCGCTCTGACGAGCATCTTTTGCACATTGTCTGAATGTCCCGTCAGGAGTGTCAGGACAATTTGCGCAAACAGTTTTGTTTTTCAGAGTCGCGAGGTCATTTACACACGTATCTGTGTACATTCATTTTAGTCATATCTCGCAGCAAATGAATTAGTGTGACTAGGTAAATTAAGTATTTTTATGAGTGTTTTTATTACATATGTAGGTACATGGGTATATTTTATGGGTATATTATCTTTCGTTATCTTGTGTTAGAAATTATATTTATGTTCATTGCCATATCTATACATAAATTTTTACTTATTATTATAAAGTACATGTTATTTCTCAGAAGAAAGAAAATGCTAAGATATTCGTTTCATTCTGAATTCATCATGAATTGGTTCGCAAAAAACATCAAAAGCCAATGATAAATAGCTGAATATTGTAAAATAAAAT
Source organism: Acromyrmex echinatior (assembly GCF_024713525.1). NCBI lineage: Eukaryota > Metazoa > Arthropoda > Insecta > Hymenoptera > Formicidae > Acromyrmex > Acromyrmex echinatior. The sequence continues at coordinate 2,418,009 of NC_141860.1, read as the reverse complement.
CTGTATATTACATCAATTACGTTCACATATACCCTGCAATTTATATACACATGCTATACTTTAATCTGTAATGAGAATCTCTTATTTCGATCAAGATTGATATTAAAAAATATCAACCCAAATCTGCGATGCAATGTTAATTGAAACATTTAGGATTTCGTAACAATCACAAGCGGAAGATTGCGACTGTAGCAGAGACTGTCGTCTTTTTTCTTCGGGGCTAAGGGCCTATGTTCCTTGACCCTATATTCTGTTGCAAAGTTATCGGTTTGATCTAACTTTTCCAGTCGCGTCAGTTCTGTTCAGTTCTCTCGACTCTGGCAGTAGATTTGACAGAATCTTATTATATCTGTTATATCCTCATACTGTGTAGTTGTACAATTTGTATAATTTGACTTCTTTTAGGTTCTAATAAAATCTCTCACAGAAAAATCATTCACTATAATCCAAATCAAATCGCTCAATTTTTTTTATAACCAATTAAAAATGAAATTTTCGCAAACAAGCTTCAGAAATAAAAATTTGATTTTTATTGAGTTTTTAAATTTATTTGAGCTTATTTCAAAAGGTTTCTAATTTATTTGTGGCATACAATTAAAATTTTAGTTTAAAAAGTATTATAATTGATTAAAAAATATATCTAGTTTTTTTATTATTATTCTGCATATTATTATTATTCTTCATTATTATTCTGTAAGTAATAAAACTGTGTATATGTATATAAAATAATGAGATTATTTTTATATCTCTTTAATATATACACATATATAATAATTAATTCTAAATCTGTAAACGGTAATCAGAATTCTGATATTAATTACCTCTTGTTTATGTAACAATAAACTTTTTGTCATCACCGCATTCGAATTGTTCAAATTCTACATAATGTCTTTGCCAGTCATAAACTCCTGTTTCAACATTAACGAGATCCCTCCTTTACGTCATAATGCACGCATTCAATAAACTCTCGCACTCTGCGTCTCGTATTCAAGACTCAATTCATTCTAGTATGCGATCACAAAATGCATATAACGAAAACATAATTTCACAATAATTGATTATTCGGTTTTTTCATATAAAAAAGAAAAATGAAAAGAATAAGAATTTTACACAAAATATATAGACAAAATATATGGCTAAATTATACAAAAAGTTATGCAATTTAGATATAATATTAAAATAAAATGTAAAAAAATTTAAAATATTAATTATAATTTACAAGATTATATATGTGAAAAACATAACTTATAGAATCAGTACCTTAAACGGTGGATCTTAAGTGCATGATTCTAATTTATATACTAAGACTACATATATAATTTTTTAAAATGCACGCCAAAATGACTTTTCGGTCTTGAAACGCACACTCTATTTAATTACCGCAGTAATATCACGAGATAAATTGATTAGCAATTTTATGCTTTTTCGCATCTTAGAAACGATCTAAATAATGCTAAGTGACATATTAAAATTTGTAAATAATTAATTCTTATTGTAAAAAATATTATCTCTAAATCTTATCCGGGAGTCAAACTCTCTCGTGCATTCCATACGAACGTCCTAAGCCTTCAGACTACCGAAGCCTTGATAATATTCTTCGCAATAATTAGCATATGAAGGAACAACACCTATTTAAGCGACATAAGTGAACAATATTATATCTTAAAAAAATTAATTTTTATTGAATTTAATTTATTTAAATTTCTCTAACAGTTGACGTTTTCTCAAACCACATGACATGATAAATATTATTAGGTAATTATAAAAATTATAGGAATACTAATTTTATTTCATTTCAAGATGTGTACTATTATATTGAATAAATATTGATGAAATCTGATTCATGAAATGTTTTTTCATACTCTCGCTGCCAAGTAATTTAGAAAAATTAATAGGATAGCAGGATTCTGGCAGAGGAATATATGTCACTCTTTCTGCAGGAATGTGTGATGTCTTGATAATCGAGAATTCCTTTCGCATTTGGACAAGTCTCGATTCTGAGAAACGAGTATGCATCTCGAGAGCGAGAGAGAGAGAGAGAGAGAGAGAGAGAGAGAAATTCTGCAATGTTGTTAAAACATTATTTGTATTCTTTTTATTTGTGTTCAGCAGAAAGTTGAATTTATTTTACGGTAAAAGTGAAAGTCATAGCAAACAATTGTAGTTACGTTGAAATATCCGTAATTACCATTACTGTCCCTACGATCACTCGTAAAAAACAATAATGAAAAGGCACACGTTGCATTGATTCTTATACAATGTGTAATAAATTTCTGTTTTATTCCTTTAAGATATATTTAAGATATGTGTATTTACACATATCTACAACTTACAACTTTTTTATTCCTTTGAGAAGATTTTGTAAGCTCTTTTTTTTTCTTTTTTATGCTATTTCGATTCAATTGAAGATGATTAAAGAAATCATGAAGCATTACCAATATGAAATTCAGAATGCTTCTAAACGCAATGGACATTTGATTCCGAGAAAATTTCTCGAGTTTTATTGATTACAATTGCGCTATCATATCGGTTTTTCAGAACAATCGGGTCCCCTATTTTCTCCAGCGAGAGGAGTCAGGTGCGAGCTCAGCGAGTAGGTAATCTCGGTAGTCGTAGATCGGCCAAGTTGCACCCTTATCGGTGTTATAAAACGGCGGAAATTTATTGGGCCAGTTAATACAAGCGTGCACACGCGGGTCTGATAGTGAATGGTGGCGATCTTCGGGATCCAGTGGGATCCGGCGCGGCGGCGGGATACTCATCGTTCTCGTCGTTATTTCTTTTCGTGAGCTCCGTCGGGCTTTGCAGGACCTGTACGAGGACTGGTCCGCGATCTACCGTAACCGCATTCCGCCTTACCTCACCTTGCCTCTCACACAATCCTCTCAACCTCCCTTGTGCTTCACTGACTGCTTTCTCTCCTTCTTCCTTCCCCTGCTCCTTATTCTTTTTCCCTCTCCTTCCTTCTGCCTCCAATCCTTACGCTGCTTTTATTCAGTCTTTCTCTCCTCCTCGTCAGGCTCGTTTCCTCTCTTTGTTCCTCTACTGTTTTGTCATTCTTCCTTAGGGACATTTTTTCAATTTCTTATTCAACGATAACTGTCTAAATTATAATATTATTTCAATTTTTCACTTGTTGCTTCATCGATTATTACGAAGATTAACTGAATATTAATAAATTTTTCCGTTTATATCAGTAAACTAAAATAAATTTTTGTAATCTTCTTAATTTTAATAGTATTGAGTAATAACAAAATCGAGTTTTAAAGAAATAACAAGTGCATAACTTTTTATTGTAAAGTTTATGTATTAAGCATAGCTATAATCGGCATGTATATTTTAAGCAAACATTAATGACACAATCAGTATTTCTTATATATATATATATATATATATATATACACATCATAAATTATAGAGAAACACATCTCCGAGCTTATTTTCTGGAGTAATATAAATATTATGCCTAATAATTGAAAATATAATAGAAAAACACAAGCAATAGGAACAGGGAATAACTGATGTAAATCTATCAAAAACTATGTATACCAATACAATATACGTTTCTAATAGATTGAAATTTGTTATTATTCCCTGTTTCTATTGTCTGCACTTTTCAGTTGTGTCTCAGATTTTATTTAGAAAAATGATGTCTTTCTTTCAACTCTCTTTTTCTTTCTTAATCGTTTCGTCTTCTCTCTCTCTCTCTCTCTCTCTCTCTCTCTCCATCCCTCCCTCCCTCCCTCCCTCCCTCCCTCCCTCCCTCCCTCCCTCCCTCCCTCCCTCCCTCCCCCCTTTCTCTTTTTTGATGAACATGACGAATAAAAGAAGGCTCAATTTGAAAACACATATCCGGCGGGCTTCACGCGTAAATTTGTTTTTTGCTCGCAATTATACAAAGTTTTCAACCTGTCGCGAGTCTGTGTCTTTGCTACTCGATTGCAAAATCCTGGTCTAGATACGTATGTACATATGTCATCTGTCAGAAGCCCCGTGGACACGATGGGCCAAAGCGAAGAGAAAATAAGAGAAGAGAGATAAGCAAACTCGATTGGTATTCTCGAATACAAGCATTAAGTAACGATCGGGTTTCCACTTCCCTGCAGGTTTGCTTTCTGAAGATTCCGGACTTTTTCGTCGAAAAGATTGAGCGAACGATCTCTCTCGTACCGGATCTTATGACGCTGGTATGAATCATAATTAGAGATCTGATAGATCGTGTCTGTCGATTGTCAATATCGGTTCTGCCACAACATAATTATACATGTATCGACGTATACAATTAGCGCGGTATGACGACAGTGAGATGCATTTGAAGTTGACGTAATGATAAGTAATCGTTTACAGCTATTACATTTTCAATTATTATTATAGTAAATTTTTTCCTGTATAACAATTATGTTACTCGTTAAGATCATCGCGTAATACATCATCTCATATGTCATGGTATTCCACCTTATACCCACTTCGATCCGAGATACCATCTACGCCGATTTATCATCGATACACATCAATACTTATGCGCGCATCACAGCCTCCATATGCCGAATTTGCAAAGAGACGAATCATACATGAAACTTCTTTAAGACTTTAATCAGATTATAGAGAAATGTAATCTACGTTTATCATAAAAATTAACGATGAAAATTAGTCTTCATGGTAAATTTAGATTTTTCTATTTTCAAAATTTTAGAGACAAGTTTACGTGCGATTTGTGATTTTTAATAGAAATCTAGAATCAGTGGCCTAGTTTCCACCGAGAGTTTAAACCGGATCAAAATGTAAGAACCAATCAACTACAGTCAAGTATTCCCCTGTTACTGTCGAATGACAGGGAATGCTCAACTGTAGTTGATTGGTTATTACATTCTGATCTGGTTTAAACCCTCGATGGAAACTAGGCCACAGTGATACAATATTACGAATATTGTTTATCTAAAATCTAGATCTTTTTTATTCAGAGAGATTTGCAAAGATCACACGTAGACTGTCTTTAAAGTTCTGAAAGTAGTCGATCTATGAGAGATACAATATAAAGAGATACAATTTTATTTTGATGAAAACGCGGATGAAAACGAACTTGTATTGTACGAGTATAGTAACAGTACCTAGTAATGGGAGGATGGGTGAAACCATATATTAATCTTCATATGTGAATCATATCTGAATCTAGTCAAAGGATCATCTAAATCTAAAATGCTTCTGTGACTTCCGCTAAGTCAGTATGGATTACGAAATTATTTATATACAAGTACATAGGATGCAGGATTTGAACTTGTGACCAATTCGTCACGAATCCGTCGCTTTCATGCGAAGCCACACAACATTCCTTGTATCGTATAAATACGGGTCTAAAATTACCTAAATCTTCGAAAAGATTAATCAAATTTTTTTTTATTTTGAGATCAATAATCATTCGTAATGCAACCAACGTTGGTCAAAATTCAAATTCGCGAGAAATGTGGCATATGCGGAAGGTCTAGGAAGTCCAGAACTAATCCTAGGCATTCTTGACGAAGAGGCTAATCCAAGCTCAATTTACTCGCGCTCTCAAAAGAAGCAACCATGAATTATGTGCTTTCTTGACATCTTGGTTTGAGCCCCGACTTACGAAGAGGAGACCGGAGCAACCGGTAAGCCGTCTATCGGTCCCTCTGAAGGGCCGCGCAAGCGGCCCTTCGGGGCACTTTACACAGAGCCGAGGCTCATCGGCTACAACGGACCTCCCACGGGCCGACCGGGTCTTCACCATCGAGAATCTGTCTGCTCCCTCCGTCTTCCTCTTAGCTATCTCTTTCTTTTTCTTCCTTTTCTTTGTCGTCTTCTTGCCCACCTCTATCGGAGGTTCTCCCTCCCTCCATCCCTCCCTCCCTCCCTCCCTCTCTCCCTCCCCCTCTCTCTCTCTCTCTCTCTTTCTCTCTCTTTCTCTCTCTCTCTCTCTCTCTCTCTCTCTTTCTCTCTCTCTCTCTCTCGTGCGCGCTGCCCTCCTTTGGTCTGTCTCGCGCCGATCTCTCGATTCGTCGAACCGCTCGCTTCGTGCTACCCGATCAACGATTCCACGCTTTCGCTGGCGTTGAGCCGAGAGAGATCCACCGGATGTTGCGAAACCTCAGTTGTGACTCTCGCGCAGACAAAGCTAGACAGTTGAGAATGCACTCTGGATTCGGATAAACATTAATGGAAAATATTTAAAAAATATTAATATATATGTTTGTTTTTTCACCTAGCTCCTCGTTAATATTTTTTTATTTTATTACAAAAAATAACTCGTTAGATTCAAATTAAATATACGTAAGAAAGATATTATAATCTTTTTCTCATGATCTTTTTCACATATTCTTAATTTGAATCTTATGAGTTATTTTTGTTTATTTCCTCAATCAATTCGGAGTCAATTTCTTTTTTGAGAAGTCATTTTCAATATTGAACATTTTATGACCAATATCTTACAACTATACATAAAGTCAAAAATTTATTAAATAATAATGCATATAATTTGCATATAATTTTCTGTTCGACAAAGAGAGAAATCGTCAGTATAGGTATATAGACCTTAATTTTGAAAACGATACTCACTTTTCAGAACTTTATCTCGCAACAGAAAATACCGATCGTGTATTTCTTACAAATAAATTCTACCTCATGTTGAAATTGAATGCAATGAAGCGGTTCTATTACTTCCTGGACCTCATACGTCGCTGCCAAACTACTATTGTAATTAGCTCATGCCGGCCGCGGTGAATCGTGCTGATTTGTGAGAAACGATTGCGAATAGCTTGAAGCCTATTATTCGCGAGATTGGGATGCGTGCGCGCGCGGGACGCGATGCTTACTCAGGTGTACGACTATTACGAACACGACTATGCCTACCCGCTCATATTTCTATTCTCATGACCAAGCAACCTGTGCAGCCGGCCTTGACTCGTAACTCGCTCTCTTCTGGCGTCTGTAAAAAATCTCCAGAGTCCGACCCTCTTTTACTAACAGCCATGACGCGTTAGTTTAATGCCGCTCACTGCGCATTTATCGAGACGAGAGCTCGGCTCTACAAATGCGCATTTACTTTGAAATATATGCGAGCATATTTTCCGCCAACGTGCAATCCCAATCTCTAGTTTTATAATTGAAATGATGTTTATTATTATTTTATTTTATTTGTTTTATTTCGCGCGAGAACGAAAATGTCAGTTTCACTGTTATCATATACTGTTATCATACTAATAATTGTTGATATATATATATATATACATATATATATATATAATTTTTAACTTTTAAATAAATAAATCACAACATCTCACGCATCTAATTATTTTAAAAACCTTGGAAAAGGAAAATAAAAAATATTTCTCAGAAATCTTAATTCGTTCGTTATTTTTCGATTCCTCTATCTCATAAGTCTTTAGATATGTGAATTTAACTGTATACACATTATTAAAAAATATAACTATAAAAAAATTAATTTTTTTAGAGTGTTCTGAGCAGCCGTTACTTATTTAAATGTAATTATAAAGAATTGTGAATGATAAAATAAGAAAGGGTACAGTGATTGACCACTTAAATGCTGAAATTTAATATAATCACTGTAATCTGTAATTACTATTGAAATTATTTGAAATTTGAATTTGATGCAAAGTGAACGTTAAGTAAAGTTCAAAAAATATGTTAAATACAAAAAACTTTGAATAAGACCATGTTTTTTATTTTTTTCAACAGTAGAAATTTTTATTCAGAAAATGATAGTTATTGACCATAAGTTTGACAGTTATTGAACAGAAAAATGACAGTGATTGACCATAGATATGAAAATTATCAAAATAAAGGAAAAAAATTCAGAAAATAAAAAGGAGATAAATTTAATAAAATGTTAAAAATTTTTAAAGAAATTTTCATTAATATTTTCTTTTATCCGTTGATTTTTACGAATGGCATCATTAAATGCCTCTTGAACGTATTTCATACGACTTACTTTATTCTATCTTCCTTTTTCAATGTCAAAATAATTTTTATATATGTAGATATATATTGAGGAAAATAGTATAATTGTGCATATCGGGTAATGCGTATTTTGGTTTAGTACATTTTTCATAAATGGAGCCGTTACTGTGGTGAAATTCCTAGGCTAGAAATTCTTTTCAGATCATAAGTTATATAATTTGAAAATTTAATTAACAGCAAAAGTGACAAAAGATGAAATTGTGCTCATGGACAATTCAAAGTTTTCTTTCAATGAAAAGCACTATTTGCGAAGAATTGGAAAGATATGGAAAGATATGGAATTCTGGCTAGTCAATAAATTAAAAGTAACATGATATCAATATTGTAATTTCGTATCCACAATATAAATGTAATATTATACATGCATGGTGTTACATAACATTATAGAGTGCGAAATTATAACATTGATATTATGTTATTTTGAGTTTGTATTGACTGAGTGATTTCAATGCTGCCTGTGTTTTATATGGATTCAAAAGAATGCAATGGAGCTAATAACATTGAGAATTACATATGCGATTTTGTTTAAATAATTAATTTTTCCAATTTTTATATTATTTTTTCAAAGTTTGTATTAATTTGTATTAATTTTGGTATAAACGTTGCAATAATACATATTTCCATTTTCTCATTAATAATTCATAAAACATTTTCCATGAAGTATTTATTTTATTAATTTTATATTAATTTCTTACGATTTTTGCTTTGCGCATAATTACCTGACGTGTGAAAAATTTATTCGCTTTTTTTACTTTTTGTCACGTTTGTAATGTTGTCAAATACAATGTTATCAAATGAATAATTGTTCAATATGAGAATACATATCGATAGAAGAATGTTTATAATTTCCGTGTTTATATTGAAGTTTCAGTTTCAAAAAATCACATCGCAACAATGAATTCCCCTTAAGGGGATCCTAAAGTCATCTGTATTACCGACTAAATCATATAATTTTTTTACAACAAATACTTTTTTCTCTTTCACAGATTCGAATTTTTACAGATCCTTTTTTAGGATTAAAGTACACGCATTAATACGTGTCTCTAAGGTGGAGTTTATGCAGAGAACGATCAAAAATTTCGAAATTGATATATTTTTTACTATTTCTTACAAGTAGTGTAATGGCGTCTTAAGCTATCAAATCGTGACATTTATTTGATACAAAAATTTTGCAACCTGTACTTACAAAATAGTAATCCACAAACACGTAGTTTGCGAACAAATAACGTCCTTAGATAGTTCTTAGAATTAGATTTATCGTGACGAATTTATTATACGAAAATTGACACAAGTATGCGATTGCGTGCATCATAGATTGTGTGAGATATTGCTGTGATACACTAGTATATAAAGATATTCGTATATCGATGCGCTAAAAAAACAGTGATCTTTGATGACTTCGTCTGAGTTCGAGCTTCACTTTAGAATCCCCTTAAATGCGCTTAATTCCCTCACTTTCCCCTACTACTTTTTACGAAAATGTAGCAAAATCATTTCATTACTTAGCTGAGATCTATTTACTGATTATCTTATCATTTTGATCTTGAATGGCATCGCCAAGGTCAGGTCACATCGATTTTTTTTTTATTGGAACACCTTATTTTTGATTCCAGAATTTAATAGCTGTTGTCAAGAGCTTTTCAAAACACTACAATAAGTTATTTTTCATAAAGTACTTTTCGAATTATAAGGTTTGAAAGTTACAGTACCATCGTCATTAGTATTACATAAGGTTATCTAAATAACGAAATGTTCTAAAACATGATCCTGAACAATATTCAAAAGGTTTAAACAGGTCGATCGGACACCTTACGTAATGTTAATGCCGGCGGTACTGTATCTTTCAAGTGTTATAATTCGAAAAATAACTTTATTGTAGTGTTTTGGAAAGCTCTCAACATCAGCTATTAAATTCTGGAATAAAAAATAGGAAATATATTTCATTAAAAAAAAATTGATGTGATCTTGATCTGATCTTGGCGACGCCACCTAAGATCATCAAATTGATAAGATCAGTAAATAGATCTTTTTAAATCCTATAACTTTTGTCTGAAACATTTTTCTGTAAAACTTATATTTTCCGAGATATTCAGGTGTCTCGATCTTTTTGAGACACCCTGTAAATGACATTATAACTGATTCACATTTAGTTCTAGGATCTTATTGTGGATCATGATGCAATTTTAATACATTCATTTTTATTTTAAATTAGTGACAATTAAAAATCAATGATAATTAAAAAATATTAATGAAAATTAAACGTTTAGCAATAAAAAACGGTTAAATTATGAATAGTAATACTAATACTTTTTGCATATAAACATGTATACTATTTTTTATTCTATTTCGAATCTTAAATTAAATAATCTTTTCGGGATGGCATCATTCGTAAAATTTAACAAGTTTTTATAATAATAAACATTTTTATAATTTACGCAATAAAAATATCATTGATTAAATAATATCCGCGGATACATTTAATCAACTAAATATAACATTGATTTTTTCCATGAAATCTAATGCTATATCTACTATAAAAGCTATAAGGCAATTATGATATTACACTTTGAATGAATTTTTAGATACATACATTAGTTAACCTTGCACATTTAATTAGTTAATGATATCAATAAAATGTGTAGCGTTGTTTCTAATAAATTAAATTCAATTGACACTTGAGGAAGAGATAAAACAAATGCTAAAGAATCTTGTGAATGTTCTGTTTAATGGAAAATTCTACAATTATTTAAATATGAAAAGTAACTAGTGCCTGATCCACATCTAATGCTCTTACCCTAAATTAAAAAAAAAACTGTATGCTGAAAAAGAGCTTTGGTTCCAGTCTTGATTGTTCGCGCGTACGATGAGATTGCAGAACATTACAGAGGAGGATCGATTCCTCGTTCGTCCGCGCAGAAAGTTGTACCGGCTGTGTAGGTATATGTGCATCAGCTTCCGAGGTTACAGACGGTTAGTAAGAAATACTCCATGGACGATTGTATCGAATCGGACTGCAGCTTGGCAGAACACTGGCATCTTTCTCGCTCGCGGTCCGCATGTACACGCATCGCTCTGTTTATATACTATGGCATAAATGCCCGGAGCAGTCGTGCGATATTACTATCTTGTTTTGTAATGAACCGTTAACATAACTATTAATACCGAAGTATTCCAGAAGCAATTTGGAGCAAAGAAGTCAAAGAATTGATTGAGCAAAGATATAGAGTTCGCTTTGCAACTTTTACAAAATTTTTAAATTCTACGTTAAAATCAAATTATCAATGTTTGTAAGTTAAAATCGTAAAATTTTATTTTTTTTTAAATTTACTAATTTGAAATTAAATATATATATGATTTTTGTCTTACGTATGGAAATTTAATAATTTTAAGATTGTAAAAAAAATGTTTTTATTTCTCTCTGTGTATAAACACAAATTTTAATAAATTGAAATTATCAATTTATAAAATTGTAATTGACTTGAGATAATAAAATTGCAAGTTTACGAACTATTAGTTTTCTAAGCGGAGCTTTACGAAATGAATCGTATTCTAGAATAGCCTTTTCATCAGAGGCAAATCGAGCATGTGAATCGAGCATAAATGTTATTAGACAATATTAAATACAGTGAGTTTGGGGTTAGGGATAAAATTCTAATGGGGAATACGGACCCTATCGCGTGTCAGACCGGTAGTGATTATTTCTTCATGGTATTGTGCAAAACAAAAGGCGAACAATGGCGAAAACAATGAAGAAAACGTAAAAAACATGCGATAATCATAGCACTGCAAAACGTATGTACATGTGTTATGCGCTGTCAGACCAAAAGATTGATTTAAAAAAGTCAGCAATTAAGGTTCCTTCCAAATAATGGAACTAATTGTCCATGAGCGTGGAAGTTTACGGGACTTCATTGTTCGACGATCACGTTGTTGGTAAAAATAGAAATCAAACGTTATGACACATTCGTCGCTCAATGTTCGTATGTTATGTGCCGGAATACAGTGAGTCTGCATGATTTGTACATAAGCGAAACTTTCAGTATAAAATGGTTAATATATTTTAAATTTCCTTCTGATATGTAAGAATATGAAATATCACAGAATACCATAAAATTAAAATTAAGAAATTGCTGAATAATAAATATATGTATGTGTAAATACAAATAATAATGATCAAAATCATTTTAGACGCAGTTTTGTGTTAAATTAAAGAAAGACATATCCAGCTTTATGCATCCATTGCAACTGATATGTATTATAATTTAGTAACTACTCATTTTAATTTATAATTATAGTATTTTTCTTTACAAATAAATTATTACTTTATAATTAATGTGTTATGAGATTGCCTCCTCATGTCTCTGAACATGTAATTGAAAACGTTAGGAAGGACCTTGTTGTTGAGAGATTAAAGCCCCGGCTTCATCACGGAAGAAACCGTTTCTGAAAACAACCGGAAACATCGAATCAAGCGTGCCCCTCGAACGCGGGTGGCACGAGTTAGATTTTTTACTGATTTCACGCCTGGGGTCTGCGTGCGCTACACTGCAAGAAACCATGAATGGAACATATTTATGGTTAAGAGATATGTCAGCGGCATGATATTCGCCCATATATAATCAGTAAAAAATGTGTTAGAAGTTAAAATGTCACATTATAGAACATCTGTAAAGAAAAAAGTATGTGATCGTGAGCGCCTCTTAAATTCGACGTGAGACGCGAGATATTCTTTTTTTCCTAATTAGTACCTAAATCTTTCTCTATAAAACTTTTTCTTTCTTCCTTTTATAGAATTTTCTTCTTATCTTCCTTCATGGAATTTTTTCTTATTTATCTTTCTTATTTCTTTTTAAAAATATTTTTTAGAAAAGACTTCATTTTTTTTAGAAAATTGTATATATTTACCTACATGTATTTACCTACATGTATACTAATCCTTAAAAAATCTAATTTCTAGAAAAATCTAATACTGGCCAATTTAATAACGTACTGAAAGATAGTAATAAATTACTTATTTTTAAATATTAAAATCACTGTTATTTAGTGCTTTTAGTACTCTAAACAAGCAATTAATTACAGTAATAAATTGGCCAATATTAGTAGTATTCTGTAAGGAATGCGATATTATAATCGTCAATTATCTGTCTTTAATAAGGTACATAAATCTAAAATAGACCTTTTAGTTTTATATTTAATTAGCACTATTATACTATATATGGGATATTTGAATATAAAATTTAGGTTTATGTTTTTTATACTTTTATAATTATTATCTATAAAAAATCACATATCCGAAAGAGGTTTAATGATACACCAAGAGAAGACATTATCTCAAAAGAAATTTATCGGGATATTATCGTTACGTGCAATGTATCAGGATCGAAATTAAACAAACATGCAACTCTATATGTAATAGTTTCATTGCAATCTCTTGGGCAACAAGGCGATCATTAAAGCCTGGTATTCTCTTCGTATTATAGCGGAATCGGATATCTGTACTTTTGCGGCGAGGACGGAGCATTTTCACGTCACGAATAAACCATCGACGGGACTGTTCACGACGGACACGAGACCGAAGGCCCTAAGGGAATTGTACGAGCTCGCTGCTATAGTCGCCGTACGAAGTTTGGATTCCTTGAGGAGGGATGGCAGCTCGATGGATATGTTCCTTTGCACACCGGTCCTCGGTAAAAGAAGACGGGACCATAGCCTCGACATCGAGTCTAGAGTCGTAAGTACATTCCTCTCTCTTTCTCCATGAAAATATCAGGAATGTTCCTCTCTGATTAATATTTTTCTCCGCGGTTCAAATTGATTTCAGATTAATCAACATCAAATATTTTCTTTTAATTCTACCATTATCGCAGCATCGTTTAATATAATAACAGTTAATTTTTTTAAATTCTAAAATCATATATAGTAAACAATTCTTTATGTTGATCCTGTAATATACATATATTTTGAATTAAATAACAGCTAAATATACGTCAGCAAATCCATGGTTTTTTTGGGAATTTAGAATAGAATAATAAAATATATGAATTAAGAAATAAATAGCTTTTGAATTTTTTTTAAATTTAATGTTCATCAGAAAATAAGAATTTACGATTTGCTAAAATCTCGCTCTGTAACAATTTTACTATGCGATTATTTGATGGTCTCTTATTAACGACACGTAATGTAATCTTTTTGCAAAATGAGAAAATTGCACAAGCGCGTTCATGTATATATTTTTTCAATGAGTTATATAATGATATACTTGGTTCATCGTTGTAGTTACACTGTTTCCATTGATTCCATGAAATATGGAAGAAACTGAATATTGAGTTGAGACATTTAGTTAGTATCGGATGACCGAATACAGAGATGAACATACAGTGTGTATGATTCGATAATCCTCAACATGAGATATTAACTTACATATACTAAGTGGAATTAAATCTGACCTCTTTGCCTACTTAATTCGACATAATTAACTTTCACCGTATAATTGAAGAATTCATAAGAACCCCCTCCCCCTCCTCTCTCTCATTTCTTTGAAACAGCAATTTCACCGAGTAACGTTTCCTTTTCACTTGGCATCAAATGTATCCCGATTAACTTGTATTTTTTTCTGCACTTGAATCAAATGAGACTTATATCAAACGAGAATTGTCTCGCGATACACAATTATAATATGACAATAATACTATATTTGATAAGTGGAAGCGTGTAAATTTCATAAATTATCTCCCATTAAATATTCAAGAATGATTTTTACAGATAAATTAATTGAATGTGAATATACAAATTCAATATTTGTTGGTTTTATGTGAAACAACATTGAATTTTGATGTTTATTTTAACATTCGTTATATTAAAAAATACAGATTAATTTAATGTATTAATTTATACTCATAAATTATTTTTTTTTTGTAAATTAATTCTGTACACTTTGTCTAGTCACATTTAGGAACTTTTGTAATATACAAATTGATTGCGAAATAGTTAGGTTGAATGCATACTTTTAAAATCACTATATTTCTGAGTTTACTTTTGTTTCTCGAGTATATGAGAAATTAAAACTTGCACAATGGCCTGACTGTTTTCACGTACTGGTCGCGAACAACGGCTAGTACATTGCGTGGAAAAGTTGGCAGACGGTCGGAACCCAATCCGTTCCGTATTCTGTGCGTGAAACCCGCCCGGTCGGCGAGGTGACACTCTGACAATGGTTAACACCTACGCAGGTGCCACGTAAAGCACGTCATTCGTCTTTCTCTTTTCACCGCAGCGTCGAATTTCCCGCAGGAGGTGATCCCCTTGTTGAGGGCTCCTGGATCCCGCGAAAGAAAAAAAAAACGAATTATTTGTTCTCTGGGACCAGGTCACATAATGACACTAAGCAAACAAGCGTACAAAATAGCACAACTTTCACACGGTACGAGAAACGCCTTAAGTAATCGCTGTGTTAGTTGACTTATATCTAAGCAGTTCTCTGTAGGTATCAATAGATTGATTCATAAGATTTCATTAAAATCAATGAGAGGAAAAATATAAAGGAAAGTCATCGATATTGACATAGGTCTTCTAAAGCGACATTCCCTTATTTTTCAGAAACTAACTATTGTACTTTATTAATACTAATAAAATCATGTTCTTTTAGCTAATTAAAGAAGTACAAACTTATAATTCATATATTTGTGACTTGTTTATATATCAAATTAGCTAAAAATGAATTTTACGAATGCGAAAACAATTCTTACGATTTTCTTTTGCGTAGTTTAAATAATAGTGACTATATTATTGATAATATTACGTCGTTTCAAATGCTTGTAGTTTCCTAAATCAATTCTCTCTATTTATGTTATTTTTTCTCTTAATTTTTTCATAATACGATTTTAAATTTGAAATTGGGATGTGTAAACCGCCACACTTTTCTGTAAGATCATAAACTAACTTAATCCTTATAATGTCGCTTTATAGTGTCAAATAGTTCTGTTAGAGCTGAAGACAATCGTGCATAAAAAAAGTTTTGAAAAAACTATCGCGTTACATTTGCATTACAGAACAGTATAAAGTAAATATGCATATAATTCAATAAAAATGTTTTATAACGAAGTAAAAAGATTCTGAAAAATCTTATATTCACTTATAGGTACTTTATACAGATAATTCCTATAAAAAAAAAAGAATAGGAATACGTAGCATTACTGCCTACTGTATCAGTTTTGGAGTCCATTTTGTCAGATACTCATTTTTGTTTATCTTACGAAAAAATTAATTATTGCAAAATTAACAATCAGTATTATAAAAACTGCTTATACTATCTGATAAAAGACATTTTTAGTTTGTACTTATGTTTTTAAAGTTTTATTTTTACTTTTTGTTTAAGAAATATTGTCTAAAAACAAAGTGGTATGTCGGTATATCGGCGGTATTTCTTCTATATATAGGAATGCTTTTTTATAAAAGAAATATCCTTTATATAATCGTACACATTTTGTAATTATATCTTTTTAGATACATTGAATATGTAGGCTAACTCCGCTATATACGCCGCACCTATTAAAAACTTAATTTATTAAGTATTATTTATTATGTTTATAATAAACGAACTATATTAGAAACTTTGTACTGCCTGTTACTATGAAAAAAATATTAGAAATCCGAAATATTTATTTTTCATATTAAAAAATACACTTTTTGAAACCCTTGCATTTTTGCGTATATCCCATAGGAATATATGGCTACTCATAAGGGGAGGGGGGGGGTATGTACGACTCAGGAAAAATTTACAAATAATGCATATAAATAAGTTGTAAAATGACATAATAACTTATAAAATGCGTTTATAAAATTTTATTAAGGAATAAGAAAAAAAAATAAATATGTATATGAAGTAATAAATAATAATAAATAATAATTACAATCTTCCTACATATATTACAAGTGTTATAACATGTACATATTTCATATAATGCGTTTATTGCGTTTAGTGCACTGAATTCAATCTGCGCACTTTGTATGCTTTGGGCATAAATCTCGTTCGCTAAAAATGCTGTATATTCCAAACAGATGAGATATACAAAACAATCAAATAAACAAAGAACACGAAAGCAAAGCACTTGTATTTTGCTACACAATATGCTTTACTATTCCACTACACATATATATCACAAAATAACCACTGTCTTTTACACGTGTTACATACCAATAAAATCCCCTTATTCTTTATAGAATAATATATTCGTTATAGGTATACAATTTATACTTTACTTTATCTTATCGCTAGATTCCTATTTTATCCTTATTTCGAAATCGGAAATTCCGTTTCTCTTTTATATTCAGTTTCTTTATTTGAACATTCAAACTCTAACAGATAGATCACGTTATGTACTTTTATGCGTCATAAAAATTATCTATAGAATATTCTAGAAAGAATGTCTAAGAATATCACACGATCTTTCTCAAAGAAGCCCTCCTATAAAATAACAAATATAAAAGCATATTATACATTAACATTAATAATAACGTATATTATATTAGCGTTTAACGATTAAGTAATTAGCAGTAAAATAGAAACCTTCCTGAATGCGAGAACGAATATCTTTTTCTTTTTTTCCCTTTTTCTTTTTCTAATAAAGTTAAATTAATCTTAAATATATGAATGTAGTGAATTCGCCTCGCATAAAGAATATTAAGGAAAACCGAATTTTTATAACAAATTGTTAAAATTCAACTATTACTTATTAAGAATAAACTTGTAGAGTAGGGAGTAGGGCTTACGCGGAGCCTTGCTGCCTTATCTCAAAGAAAGCGCGAGTATAGGTTCTACCAAATTTTGGGAAGTGTCGATTGGTTCTGAAAGGACACTCCCATACTCATTTTCAGTATATAAAGGAAGCTGTCGAAGACAGAAACACACACTTATTCACAAACTCTTAAACTTACTCTCAAACTCTTAAACTCACTCTCAGATTCAGACTCTTAGACTTAGACTTAGACTTAGACTCACTTTCAGACTCGCACTGCTTCGATCAATCAGCCAGTCAGTCAGTTACAGTCAAGGTGAGAACTATCCTCGCGCTTCATCAGAACCTCGTTTTCGCATTTATCTTTTTTTTTAATAAACGATAATATCAAATCGAATCTATCGACGGAACGTCTAAATCTCTAATCTCTAATTCTTCATACAAATATACATATATATATGAATATCTGAGGAGTCGTTGCGACTGTCGCTGCCAATAGCGTGGCCCCCGTTTGTCGACACTTCCTCGGAGAATTCATAATTTCCTCGTATCCAGAGAGCTGTTACGACTGTCGCTGCCAATAGCGTGGCCCCCGTTTACGACAGTTCTCCGGAACATTATAATTCTTTTTTTTGCATTAGTTCCATGCCTACCAAAGGCGGACGAAGACAAAAGGAAAAGAGATTGAGGTTCCAAGTTAAATCGGCCCTTATTTCGAATCAAGATCCTTTCCCCTATTTCCAAAAACTTGCGCAATTGCTAGACCAAGACAAACCGGTAGACTCATCCCGCGAATCTGTCTATACTCTAAATAAATTGGAGGTCAACCTCACGTTTCCTAGTTACAAAACCATTCCAAAACACGATCCACGTAGATTCGCTTGTAAACTTCGCGATCTTTTTGGCACCGGATTCAAGGTTACCCTTCCTTTAAATTATCCAATACTTCCCAGTGAATCGCATCCTTAACTACACAACTTAATCTCCGGTCCCCGAGTAAATTGTTTAAATACATTGACTCAAAAACGGAGAAAAAATCTCAATAACGACATTGAGACGTAACACACGTCCTACGTTAATCATTTTATGTAGATTATATTGTAATTTATGATGACGTTACTTTACAGTGACAAATCGATTCAACTCGACACAATAAATTCATTAACAGTAAGAAGCTAAAATCATAACACAATATTACAATAATATAACATAAAGAGTAGTTGCAGGAAAATCACTCCTTCTATTTTTTCTGACTTCTGTAGCGTAAATCTCAGCGCGGCGTATTTGCCTAAAGTTATCCTATATAAAGTTTAATAATTCTATAAGTATATTTTCTGTCCATAATGTTTAAAGATGCAAACGTGATGATAAATCTCAGCGCAACGTATTTGCCTAGAATTATCCTATATAAAGTTTAATAATTCTACAAGTATATTTTCTGTTCATAATGTTTAAAGATGCAAACGTGATGATAAATCAATATAAATAATTAATCGATATAAGTATAAAAGGAAATATTTTATAGGATGGCAACTTTATTTGCGTGTATTGTTTTGTTGCAGCCGGCTGCTATCGAAGATCTTCGAAGATGGACATCCACTGAAGCGCTCGGTGACGTCACTGTACCACCGGACTGTGCATCCAGGATCTTGGGCGACACGACTAGCGACGATGCTGTCGATCACAAGCTACCTAGCCCCGAGGAACAGGTTCAGGCTATCGCGCTCAAGTAAGCGGTTTATCTCAACACGTCACTTGATTGCTGATAGAACAAGAATTGTAGAAATCGCCGCACGAAATACAGAGACTGACAGAGATCGGAACATCATTTTTACTATTGAGGATGTGGTTTATGAATGATAATCTTAATAAAGTATCACAAAAATTTATTTTCAGCATATGTCAATAGATTTTAGATCTTTAGTTAAAAAATATACAGTTTTTATAAAAGTATATAAAAAATATACAGTATTTATAAAAATATATACAGTTACGGACAAATTGAGTGGAGAGATAGTGGAAATAATTATAAATGAAAATTAGTCAGAATAGTGTTACTATTATATAACTATGTTTTATATTATATATTTTTATGATACATAGAATATTTAGTGAATAATTGAAAATAACATTTACATTTTTGTACACGCAAACTATATTGAACGAAAAAATCAGCTAATTGTCGAGAGACAAAAATTAGTGGACACTTGATTAAGACACTTGATTATTGGAACTAAATAGTTAGTTTGAAACTACTATGTGAAAAGGAGAATTACGCATCGCATTTGTTTACGTTTTTGTCCTATAGTAACGTCTTAACCAAGTCCACTTATTTTTGTCTCTCGTCAATTGATTTTTCCGTTCAATATGGTTTGCGTGTACAAAAATGTAAATGTTATTTTCAATTATTCACTAAATAATTGATATATAACTATGTATAACTGTTAAAATCGATATACCTTTAGGAAAAACGTAGATTTAAATTCTTATATTAAATATAAAGCAGGGAGAGTGTGAACGCAAGAATAACAATTTTGAATTAAATTATTTTATTGCTACTGTTATTATGATGAGGCACAGTCAATTTACAAAAGCATAAAACATTATTAAATAAATTAATTCCATCGAACACGTAATGAAAGGATACTGAACCAAAATGACGGTGGTTACGCACCGTAACGTAAGGAATAATCAAGTATTACAATAATTACAGTATTTCAAAAATGGTATCAAAACCGTATCAAATACGTATACCCGGATCGGATTTCCGGATGATTACCAAATAATTATAAAGTCGTATGTGAGGAGCTAGCGTAAGTTTTTGTGTTCTTGAATGTCACGATCTCCTTTTAATAACTTCGATGCTGTCTATGATCCTTGATAATATACCAGAAGGGAGAATCGTCATGAAATATATACTCGATTCACTGATCCGAGGTGGCTCGAAAGTTTCGTGTAAGTAAGCGCTCTACAGGTACTAGCTGTGCTTGTGAGGCACGATACTTGGATCCTTGATTGCTAAGCTTAGCGAAAGTTTGACTGAGTTGGGCTTAAGGTTCCAATCACAGAGATCGAGCACTTCTAGATTTGACTCTCATAAGACCGAACACTTCTAGACTCGATTTTTGTAAACATACGTACACACGAAAGAGTTCTACTAGACTCGAGAAAAATCAAGAAGGGTGGAAAAACAAGCAAAGAGGAGAGGTTGTTAAGACAAGATGGACGCGCACTAGCACCCCCATCTACAGCGCCGCCTCTGCTTATCCAACTTACATTGTTACCAACATGCACTAAGATAAATTTCAAGTAGCAACTTTAATCATTCCGCCCGCCTTCATTAACAGTGTTAATGAAAAGAAAGAAAAAAAATATCACAATGTTTCGTGAAAAATTGGAAGAGGACATACCTTCCCAACAGAGCGCTTCAGTACTGAGGTGTAAGTCCGTATGGTAACAACTCGAATAAGTCCGTCAGTTCCAGGATGAGTTTGAATAATACGCCCGAGAGGCCATTTGCAAGATGGATACTGTTCATCGACTACAAGAACTAAATCCCCGATGCTAGGAAAGGTGTGGGTTTGTTCCATTTGTATCTAGCATAGTAGCGTTGCAGACACTCTTTGGACTATCTAGTCCAAAAACTTTCTCATTTCGTATTAATTGCTACCTGAAAAGGTGAGAAAGTTTCATGTGTTCAATGGATGGTTTCGGGAATGACAGAAGGTACATAGCCTATTAAAAAATGACCGGATGTTAAAGCTTGGAGGGCATCAGGATCCTCTTAAGACGCTTAGGGGTCGGGAATTTAGCACCGCCTCTATTTGAGTCAAAAGAGTAGAAAATTCTTCTTAGGTAAGCAAATTATTTTCTATAATTCAAAGAAGATGAAGTTTTACGGATTTAACTCCTGCTTCCCATTTTTCACCAAAATGTGGAGCAGATCGTGAGTTAAATCGCGATTGCATCATTAGCCAACAGTGGCGAGTGGTTTGTCTGACTCTTGAGTAGATAATGTGAATAATTGCAGCTCTGCATCAGCACCCTTAAAATTGATCACTGGACAAAGTAGAACAGATACCACATCGAGTAATAAATCTTTTAAATGCAGCTATAAATCCTTCTGCAATATAAGCGGTAACGAGCTCCAAATGATATAGCATAGCAAACAAAGAGCGCGATATATGCTTTGGCGCAATATAAGTTTTGATATTTTTTCTCTTCCATATTTTGATGACGAATGAGCCAGCATAATCTACTCCGATGTGTAAAAATGTGTCTTGAAGGTGTTATTCTTTCTACAGGCAATTGCCCCATCAGTTGTTGTGCTCTCTTTTGCGGAAACGTGAACATCTTATGCATTTAAGAATAAAAGACCATACACCTATGAGTAGAGATTGTCCACCTATGATTCAATAGTCGTGTCTTATATACGACAATGTGACTTGAATACCACCATGCAAGGTACGCAGATGAGTATCTGCAATAATGAGTGTAGTTAAAGATGAATCCTTTGATAGGATTAATGAATGTTACTCTGACAGTGAAAAAAGAAAACATTGCAATCGACCTCCAATATGTAAAAGACCATTTGAATCCATGAATGGTGTAAGACGTAAAAGAGGATTGGACGTAGACAATGAATTTTGTTTTGCAAGAATCTTTACCTCCTGGTGAAAGTGCGATTTCTGGACTGAGCTTACCCAGAACAATCTAGCGTCCTCCAATTCTTTGGTAGTAATCGTTGAATTCGATGTCTGTCTGAGTTTAGCGATAGCTCTTCGACAAAGAGCAGTGATTCAAACGAGTTTGTTTAAGCTAGAATATCTATACATGAGATCCCATTTTAGATGTGACAAGAACTGCATTCACTTTAGCCGGTTTTTCTTCGAGAAGTTCTTTGACAGTTGAAATAGCTAAAAAGGGCCAATTCTAAGGCGATTGTGACAACCAAGATGGTCCAGTCCACCATGTTGAATGTTCCGAAGGTTGATGAGGAGTTAATCCTCTCGTAGCCAAATCTCGTTATCAGGGATGAACTTCCAGGTTGCTTGAGGTAATGTATCTTGAATGTGAATGAACAAACTCTGTTGTACATAAAGTCTTTCCACCACAATGGATGGTTAGTAAGCCACAGTATGTGATCGATGAATCAGTCCACAAACAAATAGAGGAGTTCAAGTGACCTAATGTAATCAGCAAATGCGATACTTTCGTTAGCAAGAAAGCTCCCGTCAATTCCAAACGTGGAAGGATAAGTCTTTTAAGAGGAGCTACCTTTGTCTTGGAGGCCAGTAAAATGGTTATTATTTCCTCTTGCTCGTTAATCGTGCGAATATATACAACCACAACCATAGCTATCTGTGATGCATCACAAAATCCATGAAGTTCAGTCAAGTTACCAGATTTACATCCTATCCACTATGGAAATGTAAGATTGTTCAGATCCTGTAAATTGTCGAGAAAATTGCATTTGTTAGCTATAGAATCAGGCAATGGATCATCCCAACCCAGCTTAAGAGACCAAAGCTCTTGTATACTGATCTTGGCAGATAATAATTGGTGAAAGGAGCCCGAAGGATCGAACAATCTAGCTATAGTAGATAAGATAATTCTTTTAGTTACAACTTCTGTTCTAGATAGATTTAAAGTGAACTGGAATACATCCTCAGACGATTACCAACATAATCCAAGAGTGTGAACGATTAAATTGTTCTCAATTTGAACGGTAGAATCACTAATTTGTCTTTCCACGGGAACGTGTTCTAGAGTCTTAGGATGATTGCTGGTCCATTTCTGTAAGCTAAAACCGTTCGTCCTGCAAAGTCGTAAGAGTTGATCTATGATTTCTTGTGTCCTTTCAACGCAATCAGCTCCATCAAAAACATCAACGATATATCTTCCTCTTTTCAGTACAGAAATCGCTAAAGGATACTTCGAACTCTTATCTTTTAAAAGTTGCAAAAAATCACATAATGAGATACGGAGCACAAACTAAACTATATGTGACCGTAATAAGTTCGTAGGTGAGAAGTCCCTTATCTGGATCCATCCACAAAATGCGCTGAAATGCTCAATGATCTGGATGAACTTTTGTCGAAACATTTTCTCGACATCAGTAGAGAACACGTAACGAAATAATCGGAACCATATAAGTAATCAAATAAAAGTTATCAAATAAGGTTTGCAATTTTTCTCCAGTATGTAAAAGATCGTTTAACGAATATCCCGAAGTGATAGGAACTGTTAAATACAATTCTTAACTTCGTAGTAAACGTAGACTTTGCTCTCTTAGGATGCCATGATGTGGCAGATAATAACCGTACGAAGTAGGTGACTGGCCATTTAGCACCAACTGCATGTGTTGCAATCTTTCGTGTTCATTTAAGAAATCTGAATAAGCGTGCGCGTAATTAGCATTAATTTCAAATTGATTTCTCAATTTCATAGCGAGTTGTAATACTTTGGTATGAGATTCTCCTAGGTTTTCAATCGATTGTTTAAAAGGAAGTTTTATCATCCTTGACGATATATCATTCTTGATTATCTCTAGTGTGTAGATTGGAAGTGGTCTTCACATTCCTGGTCTGCTAATGACAGACAAGAAGGTCTAGTTAAGGGAAGTTCTTTTAGTCTAAAATTTGCGTAATAGATTGTAAAGTTCATAGTCCAAGGTGACATGAAATCCGCGAGCAATCCTTATAGCAATATTATTATTGATAGGACCAGAAATAATCCATCCAAATTTTGTTCGTTGTGCGATGGAAGAATTTTTCTGTCTCTTAATTATCCTTAATTACCTTCTTCTATGATCTGACTGTAGATATCTGCTCCTAGTATTATGTCTATTGAACCAGAAGAGTAGTAATTGGGATCTGTTAATTTTAAATCACTTAGATGCTTCCACGAGTAAGGGTTAGTCTATTTGAAAGAATTGAGGAAGTTAATTTCTTCTAATATATAAGCTGAAATAATGAGTTTATAATCTGAAGTGAAATGAGGCATCAGTATAATGGATGTTAATCCTTTCGTCTTTGACGATTTCTAAGCACTTATTTCTATCAAAGGAAGATGTGAGTGCGTGCGAGACAGTCTTTGAACGAGACGTTCAGTTACTAAAGATATCTCCGATCCTTGATCCAAAAGCGCTGTTACATTGTAAGTTTCTCCAGAAGGTATAATAATCTTAACCAAGTTGCGAGTAAAATATTAAGCAAATTAGCAATATATTCAACTGAAGAATGTAGTACTTGTGCTTCTATTGCTGTGGAGGTCTTTGCAGTAGCCGTTACCATAGGCTTAACTGGAGATTTTTTATTCGACATTTGATGAATTGTAGTATGATGCTTTGCAGCACACTTTTGGCACTTTTTAGTACTTTTTAGTACTTTTACACTGAGCAGAGCGGTGCAAACCTAAACATAGCAAAGTTTTGTTTTTTGATAAGCACTGTCCAAGCACTGTTGTACTGATTTATTAGAATAATATGGACACGACACCGGATAATGATTTTCCGAACAAATGGTACATTTCTTTTGTGTCATAGTGCCACTATCCTTCGATTTGCCATAATAATAGGATTTTGCGAAAAACTCTGCGGTTGAGAACTAGAATTTACTGATCGAGATAAACTTTTAGAGATAATAAACGAGATAAGAAAATCACTAAGCCGAGTCCAAGACGGAAGTTCCTTGGATGAACCAAAATGTTGCTCCAAGCCTTAACAGATTCCAAATCGAGTCGTTGCACAGTAATAAAGATCAGGAAGTCATCCTAATAAGAGATTGGACGTTGCAGATTCTCAAAAGTTCAGTAAATTTGCATAACATGAGTATATAATTTTTCCAACTCACCAGCTGATTCTTTTGTTATGCGCTTCAACGAAAGCAAGGATTGTAACGCTACGTTGACTAATAATTGTTTGTTTTCATAATACGAGATTAGGGAAAGATTCCCATACTTTCTAAAAACCTGCTGACAACATAGTATTTAATTTATTTATAGTCTTTAACAAAAGAGCAGACAACCCGGTAAGACTAGTTTTTAGATATTGCAGTTTTTCTACAGGTGACAACGTGAGATTTTCTATTATAAGTGAATTAAGTCTTTAAAGGATAACCAATCGGCTGGTGTATCATTAAATTTAGGAAGATCAATGCGAGAAAGTCGCTCATGGTGAAAGAAAATCGATAACCTTGAAGAGGGTAAAGAGGCAGAGTTGGAAGCTGAAGTGCTTGGAATGCTTTCCCGATCCTATTCCAACAGTGCGTTCTATTTCTTGACTGATTTGACATAATGTTCATGTGTTATAGCAAAGAGATTGTTTGTAAAATAAGAATGATTATGTATATTCAACTTATCGTTTGTGCACAATTCGTTCATCGCTATCGTGATTGCTTTATGTTCCAATGAAAATTGTTCCCAGTCATCTTTCAGAGTGAATAGGTGTGCATGAACTCTTTGTGAGGTTAAGTTTGTCAAGCCATTAAGTCTTTCGTAAAGTTGCCTTTCGTAAGCATGAGCTATGATCTCACATAAAACGAGCTGCTACTCAATATAACCGTGAATGTGACTGAGCCTCATCTCTTCTCGCTGTTCACAATATCCGGTTCGAAGGATTAAAATGTTAAAATTGATATATAATATCTTTAGGAAAAACATAGATTAAAATTCTTATATTAAATATAAAGCAGGGAAAGTGTAAACGCAAGGATTACAATTTTTTTATTGCTACTGTTATTATAATGAGGCAATGAACTTACAAAAACATAAAATCATCAAATAAATAAATTGAATTCCATCGAACACGTAATGGAAGGATACTGAACCAAAATGGCGATGGTTACTCACCGTAACGTAAAGAATAATCAAGTATTACAATAATTACAGTATTTCATCCAAAAATGGTATCAAAACCAATGCGTATATCCGGATCGGATTTCCGGATGATTACCAAATGATGATAAAGTCGTGAGGAACTAGCGTAAGTTTTTGTATCCTGGAATGTTACGATCTCCTTTTAAGCTTCGATGCTGTCTATGAACCTCGATAATCTATTGATAATCTATCTTCGATCTGTCTATGATCCTTGGTTGATAAGCTTAGTGAAAGTTTGACTAAGTTGAGTTTGTGAGGTCCCAATCACAGAGACCGAGCACTTCTAGACTCGACTTTTATAAGACCGGACACTTTTAGACTCGACTTTTGTAAACGTATATACACAAGAGAGTTCTACTAGACTCGAAAAAAATCAAGATGAATGGAAAAACGAGCAGAGAGGGGAGATTGTTAAGACAAGATGGACGCGCACTAGTGCCCCCATCTGCAGCACCGCCTCTGCCCATCCATCTTACGTGTTGTTACCAAGCATACACTAAGATAAATTTCGAGTAGCAACTTCAATCACAAAGATATGTAATATATAAAACATATTTATAATAGTAATACTATTTTGACTAATTTCATTTATAATTATTTCCACTATCTGTCTATTTTGTCCGTAACTGTATGTGTGTATGTGTATTAATAATAATAAAAAATCCTTTATATTGGATTGATCCTAGAAAGTCCCTGCCATTTTTTTTTAACAAAATTATATTTACAATATCTTCATCAAAAACAAACGAAATTTAAATTTAAAAAATGATTTTGAAGCTCTACTTTCAAAAGGTTACTGTTTTTTGAGTTTCTGTGAGTTTGGTAATTTTTACATACAAAAAACTACGAGTTGAAAAAGATGAAAAATTTTCTTTTAACTTCTATCGTTTGCTAAGAAAACTTTCGCGAATTTTTTCTTAGCAAACGATAGAAGTTAAAAGAAAATTTTTCATCTTTTTCAGATCGTAGTTTTTTGTTTTGTAGTTTAAAGTTTGTCCTACAAAATCGTTTTTTAAAAATGTTTCTCAGATTTTTTGTTACTGAATTATCGCGAATTAAATAAAAGGAACATTTTGACTTTGATTGCTTATAACTTCATTAAAAACCATCGTATCGCAATTTAAAAAATCAATTTTTAAATTGCTAAAACTTTGCTCTATTGAATGGTATTATAACAACAACAAGTATATTCTATGTATAATTTTTAGCTAAAAAAAACGACACGAACATTTTGAGCAAAAAAATCCAATATTTAAGAAGATTAATGATATTTAATAAAATATTGGATATTTTTACTAATTGTATCTTAAAGAAATTATCATATTCATCAATATCTGATTAATATAATACACATGTTATATTGATTTAATATTAGAGAAAAAAATATTGACAAAGATTGGTAAAGAAGATTAAATTTCGAATGAAAATCGCTAATTTATAGAGTAATTTATGAAAATTTTACAGTCAAATAAATGTAATCTGTAGTTTAAATATAAAATATAACATTTTTATAAACATAATTAAACATAATTAAATATAACATTTCATAAACTAACAGTTTATTCACGTGTGCAGTTTATAACAAGTGTAATTTATATAAACTAATACGTATGAGCATGTATAAGTCAAAAATCTGTCACACGTTTTCTGTATCATGACTTGATATGTTTCTCCAATTTCATTCAATTTTGTATCAATGACAGACCGACAAACTCTCTATTGTGATATTAAAATGTACGCTTTCATCATAGATTCCCAGCGGAAATCGTAGCGGTGGATGTAAGTGGACGAGGTTTCGAAAGAATGTCAATGAGGAGAAGGTCCTTGCTGTCAGGACCAGAGACTCAGGAAATGGCGGTGAAGAGGAGATCGCGACCACGTAGGCCGAGAGGGAAGAGACGAAATACGATCGCCGGTACCGATCAAAAGGAGATTCGACAAGCTATTGGAGGGTTAGTGTCTTGCCATAATTGATCCTTCAAACCACTCTAAACTGAGAAATTTTGAGAACTCTAATATTATTTGTTTTTACGACTCATTTAATTACTACCTACTTATATTAGATTATGAACAAACGTTTTTCTATTTTGTATTTCGTGTCCGAAATTAATATCATTAAAATTCTGCTTTGCAAAGCATTATTAGGTTACACGAAAAGAACAGTTTTGTTAAAATGTCTAAAAGTTTAGTTAGATGCAAATCAAAATTCTGAATTTTATTAGGCTATCAAGATAATTATGTAAGACGCTCAAATTAGTTACTAAAATGTCGAAACTTTTTGCTCATCATACTACATAATTATTTTGATGGCCAAACAAAATTATTTTCTAATCTATCTATTCATATAAAGATCTGTTTACATAAATGTCCTAGCATAAGTATGTGTATGCTGCCTCCGCATTTAAGAAGAAAAAAACTACGTTTTGTATATCATTTAACTTTTACTTATTTTTTTAGATTTTTTTTCAAAAGAAAGACAATATAGCTATTACAAGCAAAATGTTCAATTTTTTAATATTTTATTACTGTATACTCGAACTAACAGAAGTACATATTAAAAATTATTTACATGATCTCATAACGAAAAAAAAAAAAATTTTTATATAACAGTAAAAACTCACAAAGTCAGAAATAAAGTTATGTTCTTTACAATTAAAAATGAAAGAGAAATTTCGATAGAATACAACATCGCTAATTAGCCAATTCAAAATATTTTCATTAGTAAAGTAGTGAAACATTATTAGGCATTGATCAATGTGTGCTATCAGAATGATTTGGATCTTCCCCCCCCCCCTTCCCCGTATACGTCCATGTGTACATAGCTGAGTTTATCTAGTGTAGTATGTGTATGTGGCCGAATCTCATACAATATCCGGTTAATCGCACGCTCAAACTCTTCATTTTTTTAAGTGTAACGTAATGTACTACCTTTCCGATCGTTTTGAAAATTAAATATATATATGTTTTACTAGATAACTCGAAAATCATTTTAGTAAAAAATGGTAGTAGTATCTCACATCCTTTTAAAAAAATATATTAAAAACTTTTTCCAATCGGTTCTTTTTTTCGAAAAAAAAAATTTCATAATTTTTTTTAAACATCGCATTGAACCTCATAACATATTTTTTTTCGTCAAAATTCGTCCATTAAAAAGAAAATTCGTCTTATCGATTTTCAGTTTTACCTTATAACTCCTATCAAAAATTTTTTTCAGATATAATATTTTGCGAAATTCATTCTTGTATCGCTGTTAACTTATTAAAAATTAAGTAAAAATCTCGACCAGATAAATGCGGGGACAGCATACACAATACATATATTTATTCTGCTAGGCCCTTTTTGAGTATTTTGTGCAAAATCGTTCTTTTCGTGTACGAGCTACTTAAATTTCAGAATTAATGAACATAATTTTGTTAATCCTTCATTGTTTCATGTTTCATGAAAATAACTGTTTCAAAAGATCTATTTCTCGATCTACAATCTGTATAATGTAAATAACTTTTCATCATCATTTAAAAAGAATTATTAAAGAATACTAAGAAATGCCTTATTCGATCATTTAAGGGATTAATGGACCAATCGTAGAATGTTCAACATCTCTTCAACTTTTACGACATGATAAATATACTCGTATAATCAAGAAGTATGCATTTTACTCGGACATCTTATCGCAGCGGTTCTGTTACTATAAGGACATGGTTCTGGAGATCTGTACCTCGAAAGTCGGCGATTTGTCACGCTCGATAAAGTGCGCTCATATTTTCGTAGTCATCCAAGCATGAAGAATCTCCCTTATTCTTCCTTTGTACTCCCATTGGCATGATAATAATTTGAGATCATCTCTCTTTCTTTCTCTCTCCGTATCATTGCCGTACGCTATCGCATGTGAGACCTCCCACGGGCTGTAACAATCTAACTTACGTATCAATTGAAGTATACACGAATATAATAAATCTGTAACAAAACCATCATTATATATTATGGTTTATTCAATTAATCATAACATGCTCGCGCGTGAATCTGTCGCGCTTAAATTCTTAAAACGTACGATGCAAATCGCACTCACTACAGTACTTCACATCATGTTCATGTCATTGAGATTATTTATCGTTGTAGGGAGACGACTGGCGACGAGCCCGAGGAAACAATGCCAAGTGCCACGCCGAGAACGCATCGTTCAGCGAGCACAGATGTCTTGGGCTCCGTGAAAAAGGATTCACCCACGGAAAAGAAGTCACACTTCAACACGCTGAAGGCGTGGGGTATGTCCAGACTGAAATTAATCAGTCCGAAATCGAGTCAACAACAACAGCAGCAGGAAATGACAATAATCAGCGTGGAAAGAAATGAGCAGGCTCAAGGTCAAACGAGATCGCCGGAGGAGATCAATATTTACGAGACGGTAACTACAAGGCGCAGGAGAGACAAGTCGCACGAGAGGAAGCCGAGTTCATCTAGCTCGAGTGGTAAGAGTACGGCCAGCATACCCATGTCAGTACCGAGCACGGACAACAAACAGCCGAGCGTGAAATTGCGCGAGAGCGCCGCCCAGAGGCGAGAACGACGGAAGGGCAGCAACCGCGACGATGCACCGCATTCGAGTTCCGGAAACTGGAGCGCCTCATCCGAAAGCGGAAGGGCCAGTATCGGCAGCGAGACCACCACTACCACGCATCAGCCTAAGTAAGAAGTCAAAAACACAATACATTGAAAAAAAATATATAAAATTTTAATAAATATTTATTTGAATAGTTTTAAATAAATGTTTAGTAAATGTAAACATATACGTACTTATTTGATACAAAAATCATTAATTTGATTTAACTATTATTTTTTATTGAGTAAATATTTATTTACTGTAAATAAAATGTTTACGTGTTATTAGTACTATTCAAAGAAATATGTATTAAGATTTAGTAAATTTTTTTTCAATATATTATCTCAATGTTCACGTTCTGCAAAATGTTTATTTTGTAACTGTTGATATTTTTCTTCGTATTGAATTATCTATACTTTTAGATTTATATAGAGATATGTATAATCCTATCTCAACGAAGAAAATTTGCGATATTGGCGGAAATCTTGTATTTTACTGATTGCCAATTGCATATTTCTAACGGTCATTGTTTTAATTCACTAAAAATTACAGCAGATCTTTAAAATGGATTCTAGATATTTGAATGCCTAACAAAACAATCAATTATAGAAATTCTTTAAACTTTATACGAAACTTATTATAATTAAAAGAGATTATTAAAAAAGGGGGTTAAAACATTTCGAGAATTGAGCACGAACTTGATATATTTCTGAATTTCAATGTTTTTGCTCAATTTTTGAGCTGTTCCCCAAACGCCATAAATTTTTAAATAATTTTATCCAAGAAGGCAAAATCTTAAAAAAATATTTCTTTTACTTACGTCCCTTTTTGAGTAAAAATCTTTTTTAAACATTTTTCTTTCAATTATTTTCGTGAATTGAATTTTGTCCTCAATTTCTTGAACTAGAGATTATGAATTACGAAGAGATTATTTTAAATTAAAAGAAAAATTTACATTAATTCGAAAATATATATTATCTCAGATCCACGACGACAGCTTCTATCGCCACATCCTCTACTTCCCTAAGTCACATGAGGCGATTGAAAGGAAGAGACAACTCAGCCTCGTCTTCGGTAACTTCTGAAGGCACTCTAACACCAGATATCATACAAGACATCACAGTGATACCCTTTTCCGATGATGGCGAAACATCGTCGGTATATTCCTGTGACACGGAAGGATATTATACTTCGTTTCACATGGACTCGGGCCTGAAAACTCTTAGAGAGGAGGAGACCTTGCCACAGAGTCCTTTGACCAAAACTAATGACATTGGCTCGGATCCCACTTCGCCGATTGTGGAGAACGAGTACGAATTGTTTGGCAGAGGATCAACTTCCACGACAACTAGCTCGGCTGGAACGGTTTGCACTGCGCTTATGGCACCACCGCCTCCCGAGCGCAAGTCCAGCCTCACAGTTGTTGCTATGGTAAATTCAAGCTTCAATATTTTAATTGTGATAAGAGAATAAAATAACGAAATAAAATTGCAAATTAAATTGAATATATATATATATATATATATATATATATATAAAATATATAATATATATTTCTTAAGAGATAAAAAATCCTATAAAAATGGGACAAAGTTAAATAGATGAGAAAAAAAATAATTAATATTGAATTTTATACTAAAAAATGACATTTTTATATAAATTATATTAATTTTTAATAATATAACATCAATATCTCTCGTGCATATAAACAAAATAATCCCAATTTCAATTAATTTTCGTTTTTCTATTTAAAAATGAACACGTTTCTTAAGATTATTTTTTTTTATTAAATTAATATAAAAATCCTAGCATTAATCTCTATATTAAAATATATAAAATATATTTTCTAAGAATTGTATTGAGGCTATGATAAGTGATAATGTAAAAAAAAGAAGTGATAATGTACAGTGATAATATAGATAGAATAGATAAGGCAAAAAAGGAATAGAAAGATAGAAGGAACTGCGTTGTCGGGCGCCGCACTGCTTCAGTAGCATGGATGGCGGCGATCTATGCGGTGCGGTTGCCAAGCAACTCCCCATCCACGCGCGCGCGCCTAACAACTGCGGATGACGGACGTAGGCACTTAGCGGCAAACGAGACGAAACGTGCTTATTCGCTGATCTTTAAAAATTAATATCTCATTAATTATTGCAAAAATTGCAAAATGGTACAGGACTTTTCGATTCACAATCAGTTTAGTTCGCTCTATCTGCTCGCAAGAGCTAATGCAGTTATTACTGTGTATATGAAATACCCTGTATATGAAAAGAATAAATTAAAAATGGGCGATACAGAAAAAAATCTCCATATTTCGTATCATAATGTATCGTAAACAGAAATATTGATATACCAAAATATTGGTTGGATAATTTGCAATATTGCTGATATCACAATATGGATTCGATATTTCTATTTTTAGGCGATATGCGCATCAATATGCGTATCGATATACGTATTGCTGATATCGATATGCTTAAAAAATCGATCTTTTTCAAAAATAATTAGAGATAATTTTTTTAGACTATTTCATCGATTTTTTAAAATAATTATTTCAAAATTTTTTTTTTAATTACATTACACACACCAAGTTCTTACTGCGCGACAAATGTCGTAACGTTCTGTGTGTACTGGGCAGAAACATAGGGAAACTAATCTAAAAAGTTTAATAAATTTTACATTAACTTTCAATCCAATCTCAATCCATACTAAAAACGGGCTTAACAAACCGTATTGAAACGAAAGTTCGATGTTTCTGTTTAAATGTTGGCACACGATATTGAAATACAAAATATCGAGAAATATAAAATGTCGAGAAAAAAGTCCAAAAATATCTATCGATATTTAAAGTATCAGCGCTGTATCATCCATCTCTCTAGAATAAATTGCTATTGTATTAAATTATTAACTATAATCAAATTTAAATTTGTATAAAATTATTAAATATGTATTTATATTCTTATAATAAACTTAGTATAATATTTATTAGAAATTTTATTAGAAATTATGTAAGTATTTATCCTTCGATCTGTATTTTTAATATATTTAATTTTTATCGACAGGTTCACGGTCAAAATGGTGGCGAATCACCCGATAGCGGCCACAACACATCCTCATCTCCCGTCGAATCTGCTTCAAGTCCGGCCTGTACCGGTCGTTCCTGCTCCGAGTTTGAATACTCAGAGTCTAGCGATCTAGAAGGCTGTGAGAGAATCGAGAGGATTCGCTCGAAGACAGCAATCACAACCAGTCGGATTCCGTCGATGTGCGTAATCACACCACCCGTATCCGACGACGAGCACGCGAGAGAAACCGATCAGAGTGAAAAAAAAAACGAATCAAGGAGAATTGAACTTCAGAGCGGCGGTTCAGTGTTAATGTCTGCCACTGTCGGTACTTCTAAGATGGAAGTGATCAATGGCCAAGACAAAAATTTATATGCTACTGTACAGGTGTTGCCGGCGACTGCTAGTAATGACAGACCGCAGACAACAGCGACGACAGGCCAGACATCGTCGTCGACCAAAATTAGTCCGCTGAGTGGAGTTCTAGGCAAACTTCGCGGCGTACTTCCGGGCAAGAAGCACGTCACGAAGCACAACGCCGTGCAAGAGCTCTCGAATGCAGACTCCGGCGACTATGTGACCATAGCCGACGTGAGAAACAACAATGATAAACATCCCGCGGGCCCGATTTCATCACCGTCGTCATTAGGCATGACCACTGTTCGACCAACTACCACCTACGCCAATTCCGACATCTTCAAGAAGGACGCCGAGTATGTGAGTCTGAGCGAATTGCCGAAGAAACCGGATTCATCGTTAGAGAGAAAGAGACAGGGCGCTCGAGTCACTCTAGATTCCGAGGGCAAAGTCGTCTACTCTTCTGATAGCCTAAAGAGAAGAAAGGGAGCGCACACGACATTTAATCCAGGTACTTTGATTATTATTCAACATTCTTTCAATATTCTTTCTATTAGCCTGATCTATTAAAATTAAGAATTATATAAAGATTATGCGTTTCGCGACTTTCTTCTGTATCTAGATCCATTTTTGAAATGCCAATGTTTCGTAAACCTTGCAGTCCACTTCATCAGGGCGAGGAGCAGCCTGATACTAAGTAATGATGAAGTGGACTGCAAGGTTCACGAAACGTTGGCATTCCAAAAGTGGAGGAAACCCTGGTCATGGAGGAAATCTGCGAAACGCATTTTATATAGCACCTGTGGAAGAATATTATCAAAATTAAGAATTTTTTCATTATAAAATTTTAACTTAAATTTACAAATTATATATTAAATTATATTAAGTTACTAATAATATTTTTTGTTTCCAACCTAAATTTCGACACGCAAAAAGAATTCTAATGAAATTAACTAATCAACAAAATAAATTATCAAACAAAATAAATAATCAAACATAATCGTTAACTTAGAACGAATTCTTTAGATTAGATTTTCTAATCATTAAAATTAATTCTTTAGATTAGAATTTTTTAATGAAGCGCATTTAATTCAGCTTTTCACGCAATACGTTTAATATTTAGGTCCTTTCGTGAGGGAAGGAGTGTCACCAAGTCCATCGCCATTGCTTCATCGCGCAATACCGAATATCCGCGCCGTCACGAAAAACATTGATGTCGTGGATGCTCCGAGCATTAAAATCACACCACCAACATCACCTCAGCTGGGCAAGCTAATCATTCGGGCAGCGCGGAGTCCCGATTGCGCGATTAGTCCGGATTATGTGCGCACGCCGACGACCGTGGTCGGTCCCACGAGCCCGAACAGTCCTCACAAACAAGTCCGTGGAGCTTACGTCAACGTGCAAGGTGACGAAGGTAAGACGTCCAGCACTGACGAGCACCGCGATTGCCGCACTGGTAGATTAGAGGCATTATGCACTGCGATCGCTCCGTCACGCTCTAAAGATGAGTCTAGACAGCTCCCCGGCAACCTGACTCCCGCTCTGGCGCCGAGTAATAAACTCCCGGAGCCGGATATATTCAGGATCTGCCATGGAGACTCTCAGATTGACAAACAAACAAAGCGCAAATTCGATCGCGACGAGAACCATCCGCCAATGCTCAACGGTGATACAGTTGAGACAAGCGTTCGCGTGATCGCTCCGTCAAAAGTCAACCACTCTGTCGGTCTTAATTCCGCGAACTCGCGATTAGACTTTGAGAAGTCGGGTCTTTATCCAAAGATCTTGAAAGTAACTGGCAATACGCCTAAGTTAGGTAGAAAACTACTGGTTTCGGATCTTGATACTCCAAATTTTTGTAGAAAAAAGCCTAATTCCGATAATCAAAATGAGAATACGATACTCAATAATTGCGACATTGTTGATAAGAACGCGGCTGTCGATTGTACGGACTTAAATAATCAGACTGCAAAAAATTCCGATTCAACGCGCGGCGACAAGACAGATCGCAAGGTGAAACGTAGCGAAAGTTATCGCATGGCGAATAGTCCGATTATGTTCATCAAGAAACTCTCCACGAGTAATCAAACAGAGAAGTCGTTCAAGATTTGCAGGACGCCCTCCGAGGAGCTACAGGAGGAGTTACTGAAGGAGAGAATCAATTATCCGGAGACAATCTCCAGTCCGGAACCACGGGTCAATAACATGATCTTTGATAACACATCTTTGGTAACTGTACCTCTTCAATCAGTGCCAACTAGTCCTAGACCGAGGGCTTTGGATTTAGAACCGGCTAGAGTACTCAAATATTCTAGTAACGACACAGAAATCTGGTAAAGAATATCACGTTAGCGTGGCGTTACATTTTAATATTTTTTACAATGTTGATACGGCACTAAATCTAGATTAATTCAACTATTTAACAATTCAACTATTTAATATTTCTGCTCCTATTTTATTAAAGTTGATCAGTTCTATAAAAAATATGGTTGTGTATTTAACACCATGTTGGTATTCATATCGTGTTAATACATAAAACATCAAGATGATGTGGATTGAAAACCCTGGTATTTAATTAATTTAACCATTACACGCGCTAACGGTTAAATTCACATCATATTAAATTCATATCGAGACCAACAATTAAATTCAACATTAGCACAATGAGAATTACATTTAATCACAATAGCGTTAAATCTACAGCTATATTTTTTAAAATGTATTATACAAAATTTTATATCTAGACACAAGTACTAAGGTACTTCTGCTAAGTACTCTGCTGAAGACATAGATATTTGGTAGAGAACATTGCATTAGTGTGCAACATTAGTTTTGCAATGCTGACATGAAGCGAGAGTGATAAGATAATGACGACTACTGCAGATTCTGACATAAGTCGAGTCGCGTTTAGAAAAACATACGCGCGGACGAGAGTTTTTAATCAAGAATAATCATTATACATTGAAAGAGTATGATAATGAATGATACGTAATATACCTTATGCTTAAAGGCACTGACAAGTACATCTGTACTGGGGCATAATCTGCTTCTTGAGAATAATTCTAATCACATTAATAAATAATAAGTTGCTCAATGAGTGAAAAATGTTGTAAATATAAATTAGCTTGAGAATAATTAATTTACAATTAAATATTATTTTCATACAATTTTATTTCTAAAAAAAGTCAAAGTTAAAAAGTTACAGTAGAATATAATTTTTTATAAGTAAAAGTTTTATTATTTGATAAATATTTTTATTTCTAGAAAGAAAAAAAATTTTTAATATTTTCATTCAATCTTAATATTCGTGAAATTCGAACGAATTTCAAAAATAATACTTTGAA
Organism: Acromyrmex echinatior; assembly: GCF_024713525.1. Taxonomy (NCBI): domain Eukaryota; kingdom Metazoa; phylum Arthropoda; class Insecta; order Hymenoptera; family Formicidae; genus Acromyrmex; species Acromyrmex echinatior. The sequence continues at coordinate 2,380,034 of NC_141860.1, read as the reverse complement.
GAAAGAAATATCTGCATTATTTTAGAAAATTATCTGCGTTAAAATAGAATATGACTTAATAAGATTACAAGAGTACAGAATATCGCAAACTTTTACTTTTTTTACAGCAAATGATATCTCGAAAATCGATGTTTTTACTGTCAAAGGTTCGACGTGATAACTCTACAGAGAATTATTTCGATGCGTTGAGACTTTGATACCTCGAATTTGTTAAATAACGGTAAGATCATCATATAAAATAGATCGGAGGATGAGCGGGAATCATCAAGGTCTAATCAGATAGAATTGGAGCGAGAAGTCGCGGGGGAGATATCGGCACAACATGTTATGTAAAAGACGAAATCATCGGATCGAAGTAATGTCATTTTTACAAATTGATGCATAGGGACAGAAGTCAACAAATGAACTGTTCAACAACGATCAAGAGAACGAGATCGACCAATTTTTTTCGCTCGCGAATAAAGATACAGACAGGGAGACATGCATACCGATCACGTTTTCTCTTATCTAACACTCGTGTCCGATCTTTCCAGCTGTGAGTCGGCCGACGATCCCCGCGGTGCGTTTAATACTTATGAGGAGATAAATCTTGAGCTTTATTATCAAAAAGTCCTTATGGATGGAATATTTTAGAGTTTATTAGTTTTAATTAATAAGAGGGAACAATGCGTTTATTTAAAAATTGAATAATAGAAAGACTACTCATTGCGAAAAAATGCAAAAATCAATTTCTGTATGTTTTTTCGCAATGAACAAATTGTATTTTTCAAATTTTTCAATTTTGATATTGATTTTTCTTAATACATGCTCAACAGATACGCAGTTTTGAAATGTTAGCAATTAAATTATGATTTTCGTCATTCCGACTTGTTACGCGTAAAATTAAATCATTTTGTTTAAAATAAAGTAATAGTATTTTTCGAAATTGGGGCATTATAAATTAAAACAAAGATTATAATGGAAACTAATTAAATAAAAACCAATTAATTAAACTTTTTCATTCATTTATTAAGATTTAAATAAAATATTAAATCGCCAAACTCTTTCTTCGACCGATGAAAAATAAGAAATTATCACTTTGAGGTGACGAATAGACAAGCTTCCGCTTTAGCAATCCGCTGGAAAACTCCCATGAAGTCTTAGTTAAAGACTCACTTTGTTAACCCTTATCTGCATCGCCGCTGGCTCAATAAGCAACGCGAATTGCATCAGACGTGTGATGTTTATCCCGACATGATAATAGCCGGGGTGTCGATAAACAAAAATCCCCACTACGACGATTGAAATACTTTCGTGCTCGTCCCGTCACCTTCAGTGCGCTCCGATCTGGCCAAACGATTCATCCTTCGTTCGCGAAGTTTTCTTTCCCTTCAATCTCTAAGTCCCGATGAGGAAGACTCCCTAAGGAAGTTGCGATTCTAAATCTCGATTATTGAAATGCAGTGCCGCAGGAAATCGGCTTGTATCTTTGCAAACATGTGAAGTCATGTCTGTTTAAGTTATCAATGTGTTTAATCATGTCATCCGATCACGTTTCCTCAAGTTCATCAGTTTCATAATCATCTTCTGTGATTGTTGTTCTTAAATATTCGACCTATTCCGTGAGTTCGAGAAAATAATTTTCAGATGAAGATAGTAGTAGTTTTTTCTATGAATACCAAAAGTCTTCGAAAGTCTTACATGTTAATCGGATGACTCGTCACAGGATGAAATCGAGCATTTAGCGTGGCGCGATGATAAGACGTTATCGGTACAAAAACAACGAGAAAATCTTGTTGCTAGACAGACAGTCGCCGGGCAATACTATACTGATAGACGAAACAGCGCGGTAAGTCGATTCACGATTCCTGTTCGATCAATCGCCGTGATAATAATTCAACATGCTGGCAAGACATCTTCTCTTCATCGCGACCAGGCGGCCCCGTAAGTTGAATATCATATAAATTATTATCACATCTCACTTTATTAAGCCTATAGCTCCGCCTGCATCCTTAGTTATAAGTTGCATACTTGCGAAATTAACGTGAACTCTAAGCTGTCGTCTATACTGTCATTAGTGAAACTTTTTTTTATATTTACAATTATGTGAGTGTAGTGTATCAGTTTATCGCATATATTACATATATTACATATATTTTTTTTGTTTTAACAAATTCACATAATACACGAAAGATTTATTTAAAGTAAGAGATGAAAAAAGATTTGGGACTTTATTATTTCTTGAATAAGTAATTATTCCTTTAATACATTTCTTATCTTTTTTATTTATTATGAAAAACAATAAAGTCAATAAACACAATTATATTTTACTATATTGATTGAAAGTTGTTGACATATGTACATAGAAAACATAAAAGTTTATGAATATGTCTACATATTATACTTATATGCTTATTAACTTATATCAATTTGATTATGATTTATGCTGCATATTTTTCGACAAAAGTTTCTGTCTTGGACTTAAATTGTTTTTTTGGTAACAGTTTCAATTGCTCATGATTAAAGAAACGAAATCTATATATACATGTGTCGTATTATTATCATATATAGATGAGAAAAACCTCCTATTATGAAATAGTCGCCTAATATGAGATAGCGGTGTTTCTACTAAACTAATAAACGCTATCAATTGATTTCATTATGAATTTATTGTTCTTAGATTGAAAATTATTTAGTGGACAATTTATTATTAGATCATGCCTGTAGTCATTGTAAAAAAAAATTTTAGAATTTGAATGTTTTCAAGTTTCATTGAGATGAGCCTTTAAATCTTGTTTATTTTTTAATAAAAAGTAAATATTTGGCAATAAATTCTTCATGTAGTGATAAAATCATACTAATAGAAAAAAATATGGGATAGAATGAATTGCTTAATTACAGAAGTTAGATTTGACGATCGTAAAGCGTGGAAATCGTATGAAATACCCAGAGTACTTCTAATTAGCTATGAACCTATGCTCCTATGTCATAATGAAAATCGTTGCTAAAGTATAAATATTATTGTACAATAATAAAAAAAGACAACCGGAATGAACATCAAATTTATTTCTGCGATGTTTGGCTCCAACTACCTGAAGACGAATATAATCCATCACATGCTCATTTTTCACACACGCAGACTGTGTTTATATTTTAGAAACATTAAATAAAGTTTTTTAATTGCAATACACTGATATACTTTGCGTTTTATTATCGATTTCTCGGGATATCTTATATTAGGAGCACAATTTTTTGACTTCGCGATTTGCTCACTTTTTACATTTCCTTAATTAAAAAAAAAATAATTCAAATTAAATTTTACATAATATTATCTTAAAACTTATTAAATTCCCTTTAAAATCACCTATTATTTTTTTAAATTCTGCCCATAAACTTCTAGCAAAATGAAATCGGTATCTCATAATAGGGATATTTCCTCTCTCTATACATATATTATATATGTTTGCTCCAAATTTGATTATTTCCTTTACTTGTGTTTATTTTAGAACCAAAATATTTTGCATTAATACGTGCAACGCGATATTCAAGAAAAATTTATTTATTTTCGTTACGTAAAGTGATAATTTTATGGACTTAGAGAATATATTCAATATTCTGATATACAAATCATTTTTTTATACAAATTTTATTTTTAAATGAATGTCTATAAAAAAAATCATTTTAAGATTTCATAATAGAAATTAATTATTAGGTGTTGGAATTAATTCGTAGCGTTTTTAATGAAAGAATGTTATTTATTTCACATGAGCATTAAAAAATACATTAATGAAAGTACTTCCCATCACTTGTAAAACGCTACGAATTAATTCCAACACCTAATATTATATATGCGTGTTATATCTCATGTTATATATTAAGAAAAAAAGTTGCTGTTTCAAAAAACATTAGTTGATTCAACTAAATGTAGCGGTCACGGGCTGTCAAGCAAATATTTGTTAATTCAAACAAATAACGTTTTAAATTACAAGATTTTGTTAATTTAAGTACATAAATATGAATAATCATTATGAACTAAACGAACTTTAGTCAAGTTAACTTCTATTTTTTTCTCAATGTAACAATCAATCATATGTTACTTTTACATAGAAAGAAATTAAGATATTTTATTGACAAATCAAATGTTTTCCCCTTTTTTCTTTATGCTATCGATGCATCTTTAAATCCTATTAAACATTCCGCGAAATACAAATGGGTAAATGGGATTCTAATTTGTCTCTCAAGTCTATGTATCAGTGACATCACTGGCGAACATTAAGTATTTGCATCGCGTGAGTGACCGTACACGCTGTTATCGGCATTGCAAAACTGGTGCATGATTATATAGAAGTTCTATACAGATGAAGAAAGAGAGAGAGAGAGAGAGAGAGAGAGAGAGAAATGAAAAATTCAGTTCAAAATATATTATAAATAGAGGAAAGATATAAGAAAGAAAGAGAGATGCAAAGGTCGATCCTCTCCTCCGGTATTTTGGCCTTTGCAATAGCCTCAGCAACAAACGCATGTACAACACAAATCGTGCGAGTCACTTATCTTGTGAGCGGACTTTTATCAAAGCCCATAACTATATATGCATTGGTCTGATCTTCCATGAAATGTATAAACAATAATATTTATTATTGATTAACAATAACGTGCAGAAGATAAGATAGAAAAACATAATAGAATAATCGAAATGGACGATCTGCAATACCTCGATGAGGACCTTGGATCGTACTGTTACGCGGCCGAAATTCGATAACGATAGTTAAATGGCAGATAATTTGGTTACAGTTTCCAAAACAATTGATATGAGAGAGAGAGAGAGAGGAAGAGGGGGAAGACAGAGAGAGAGAGAGAGAGAGAGAGAGAGAGAGAGAGAGAGAGAGAGAGAGAGAGAGAGAGGATGTAAAGCACGTGTAAATCTCGTCGTTGAATTTAATTTTTTTCACCGCGACATGCAGATAATTTTTATCTCCTCGCTGATTTACAATTATCCAAACAAAATGTAGACGCTTAATTGTGAGACGTAGTAAGAATAAATCCGTCCAATTTAAATATGCAAGAAAATCGCATGGATGCGAAGATAGATAATAAATATATAAATCGTTGCGAAATCGGCTATAAGCGGCCTATAACGCGATTCTTACGTTATTTATGTTAAGATCAAACGTAATTAGAGATATGTGCAAAATATTAAGTTCAAATATAATTGAATTAATTGTAATTAATTGTTTACCGAAAGTATTATGTTTATTCACTTGTACAATAATCGCACACGTATGGCCAGTGACAAAGACGTATAATCATTTTCGTTACTGTCGATCTTTAGATTTTGCATGGAATGAGCGCTAAGTCATTTTATCGAAGGATATATACACAAACAACATATTTTTACATAGTCAGTTTGAACTTGATCAATTTGTCATATGTTTATAACAATTACATTTAATAATTATATTTATTACCAGCAATAAGTAATTACACCAAATTATGTTTGCTATAAGGAAAAAATAATTCTGCTAAAATAACAGCTCTAAACTTTAGCTTTAATTGAATACAGCTTTAATTGAATACAGATTTGGAAATAATTTTGTTGAACTATCAAAATAATTATGTAGAACGCTTAAACATTAATGACAATGCTGCAAAAAATGTTTAATTCTAGTTTTAGTGTCCTACATATAATTATTTTGATGATTCAAAATGAACAAAATTATTTTCTCAAGTATACATACAGGATGTCTTACGTAACTGTGATCACGATTTTTCCGATGATTTGACAAAAATTAGTTTGGATAAAAATTAATCAATTTTCAATCGGCTACAAATTGCAATATTAAAAATTTACAAAATACTCTTTTAGGAAAAAAGTCAAGGCACCTTAATTTTTTTAAATGGCACTACATATTTTTTACTTCATAATATTGTAACTGATGTCAAGACGAGTTTCAATAACCTGCTATACTATGACCTTGAGATGACCTTACAATTGTGGGATTAATGAATGGAAACATTTTCGTGAAAAATTATTTTATTTGTATTAAATTTTTTATATGAACTATTCTACAGTAGAAAAAGATTTTTGTATCTGCTACTTTTTACAGTTTACTTTTTACAGACATAAATTTTTGTTTTTTAAATGAAACTACATACAAAACAACAAATTATAAACAAAAATAGCATAAACAAAAAAGTAAAACAAATTTTAATGAAAGAAATTATGTAATTACAATAAGTGTTCGAATTGTAGTCCATTTTCTTATAGGCACAATTCTGTTCTATGTATAAATTTCCATTAGTTGCTCCTATAATGCTGTCATGGCGAATTTTTTCGCATACTGTACGGATTTCTTTGTTGCTTTAAATGTTCCATATTTTGAATTGGTATCGCGTAGATTATTGATTGCAAATGACCTATAGAAAAAAATCTAGTGGTGATAAATCGGAGACCAAGGTGGTCAAGGAATTGATCCGTAAGTGCCCAACCAACGTTCGTATTTTGAATTTAGATATTGAACAACAATGAAATGTACAACCATCTTGTTGGAAATAAATACGTTGCACAATATCATTTTGAAGCAACAACTTGCAACAATGTTGGAAGTTGAGAACGAAGAAAATTTAAGTAAGCTTGGGCTGCCAAATTCTGTTCATAAAAGTAAGGTCCAATCAGATGACCGTATACTAGACCACACCAAACATTCACTGTAACTTTCTGTTGAAAATTATATTCTCAGAACTAATGAGGATTATCCTTCAATCAAAAATGATGATTATGACAGTTAATTATACCATTATTTGAGAACTTATATTTATCTGTTCATAAGATATTCTGTATTTCAGGATTACTTTCGTATGTGACAACTATAAAATTTAGACATTGTGAATCAGTTATACGTAATTGTACTTGATCATTTTGTAAGGATGATAACGATTCTGTTTTATCATCTTATGAACAGAACTCTTAGATAAACCAATTTCAGTAGCAACTGCACGAATGGAAGTGTGCGGATTTTCTTCTAAATGTGCTAAGACATAAGAATATTGTCTGCGGTTTGTTCCTTTTCTTCTTTTCAAATTTTCCATAATTTCTTAAATTCTTTTCAATGTTATAAAACATTGTTGCACATGTGTGATGTCTCTGTGGGTACCTTGTGGCATACAGAATTGCAGCTCACGTGCATTCCTTTTACATTCACCGAATATTAATAGCATATCAACTTTCTCATTATAGGAATACATTTTCGACAAATTGAGACTGAACTATGATTTGCTCTAACAACAAACTAAGACTGAACACAAGAACTATTGAAGCGTTCGAGCTACGCTATACTACAAGTTATGTTGATATTTTTCTACGTACATACTACATACACGTGTGAACTACATTCGGGAATATCACGAATTCCGAAATGACTACGTTTGTTCTTCATGTCTATAAGGTCATCTCAAAGTCATAGTATAGCAGATCATTGAACTCATCTTGACACCAGTTACAATGTTATGAAGTAAAAAATATGTAGTGCCATTTAAAAAAAAATAGGGTGACTTTGACTTTTTTTCTTAAAAAAGAGTATTTTGCAAATTTTTAATATTGTCATTTGTAGCCGATTGAAAACTGATTAACTTTTATCCAAACTAATTTTTGTCAGATCATCGGAAGTGCCGGAAAAATCGTGATTCCACATACGTGGGACACCCTCTATATCTGCTAAATTTTTAAGTATTTCAGCAAATCATTCTTTCTGTGAATCAATAATATTCGTATTTCATTACTGTTGCTACGTATTTTATGCACGTAAGAATATTTTGCTGCATTATTAGAGACAGTGACAATTTACAATTAAAATGATGTTCAAAGTGAAAATTGATGAACCTGTTATTGATATAATGATTTACACAATTTCTGTGTGACTGTTTCTTGCGACACAGTATAAATATACCATGAAAATAAATCCATAAAAAGAACAGGAGAGAATTAGTTATAGCCTATAAAACTATTATCTGCTCGCGATAAATGCGTAATTCGTTGCAGCTCGTTCTTTATTTCGCATTTGTGAACGATAAGTCGAGAATGAGGTCTAGAAAATACAAAATATGATCTTGAAGACGTACGAAAGTGATTTCTTTTGTGTTGATAATAATAAGAGAAAAACGTGTTTTTCGTGTGTATACGCGTTGGACTTCGTTTTGTGCGAATAAACGTAGGAACGCAGTTATATTTTCGATTTCCTCTTGTATTTCACTCGCGACTGATTGATAAGTAACGCGTTACACGAAGTTAAGTTACTGACCTCTATCTATTGATGATACGAAAAGCATGTTATTGTATTTTAAGTTACCTTAACATTTTGCAGTTCTATTATTATAATTGGAAATTTCTGTAGAATCTAAAAAAAACTTCTATAAAAATTATTCTTAAACTTTAGATGTATATTTGTTATTGTTAATTTAAATTATATATAAATATTACGTTTTAACTTGAAATGTAATTAATTTATAATAATAACTTGATAGTTTGACATAAAATTAACCGTTCTCTGATCGGAAGGACGTTAAGAGATCTTCACATCTGATCTCACATTGATTTACCGTTAAATATTCTACAAATAAACAGCCGTCATCTTCCATAATCGAGATAACGGCAGTTCATGTTACGGCATGCTTGTGAAACCCTCGTAAATGTACCTTAATTTGTCGTGTCGCATGTTTGCTCGAGATGCGTGCTCACCTCTTGTTGTAAGTAGCGTCTGTCACTAACAAGGACTAACTGTGACTACATAGAACCTGCAGCTACAATTATATATCAGGGTGATACTGTGTTTGTACACTTTTTTTGCGATTGTAAAAAGCATTAAATATATATGTATATTTTTTTAACAAGTTTTAATTTTTGTTTTAATATTAATTATAAAAACTGAGAAAGTTAGACCTTCCGCTTCAATAGAAGTAATATTAGAAACGGACATAAATTTTGAGTAATATAAAAATAAAAAATTAGGAATAGAGATTATAAACGTACAATGGATATAAATAATAGTATGTAAGACGATATAATATGATATAATATGTAAGACATATCTTATTTATATTAATTGTGCAATGCTTTGTTATTCTTTATATGTTTAATCTTCTTGTTTTTCTAATATTTAATTTATTTCTGTTCCTAATATTTATACTATTGTGCACAAGGCCTTAATCTGATATACGATAGGATGTTAATTAATACTGATACAATATAAAAAATTGCATACCAGAGAAAGCCAATCAAATTTCATAGAGGATTAATTTGTCTGAAACGATTACTCTCTCTTCACTGATGATAAAGGCTGCGTTTTACTTAACGCTCGCAATGCTCGCGAGCATCGTTTGTTCTTATTTAACATTTGATAAACGACAAGGATAAAATGATTTCACGAGCGTTGTGAATGTTAAATGGAACGCAGCCATAATGTTGTTTTTGTAATAGGTATTACTGTGCCTGTATATAATCTACATGATAGTTATCACGTTAACTTCGCTAGCATTTAGTTAGCGCGATAACATCATACATAATTTCGCACTGCCTGTTTATAGGATAACGTGGGATAAGCACAGGTTATAAAACGAGCCGCATATACATATAATTGAATTCGAGAGGGAACGGGATTCGAATCGCATTTCGTGCCGTATTCCTCGCAGTATTACCCTGATGTAACAGTGTTGATTAATCAGCTTGCAACTAATATCACGAGGACATATGTACTTACAACCTGGGCAGGGGAGCATGCATTATCAGCGTGTACTATATATATGTATATGTGTAGAGCGTTAAGGAATCTACATCTGCTGTAAGTAGACGTTACGAGGGCAAGTCAATAAGTTCTTAGAAAATCTGTCAGAAGGCACTCGCAGTGTCATGTCACATTACTTTTTGACAAGTAGCATCTTTCAGTTGATTACTGTAAAATTTTGAGCGGAATTCATCGCGTGGTTTCATTTCTGTAGACGATTAAAGCGAACAATCTTTATATTTTTTGTAAAATGGAAAAAAACGAGTTTTGTGCAGTGATCAAACATCTACATATGAAAGGTTTAACGCCGAAAGACCTCGTTCGGTACGTCCAATTGAGGTTGCTACGTCAGAAATCATCGATAAAGTCCACGATATTGTTTTGACCGATCGACGAGTGAAAGTGCGCGAGCTTGTTGAGGCCATATCACATGGCGCAGTGATTTCAATTTTGCACAAACAATTGGCTATGAAAAAGCTATCGGCAAGGTGGGTGCCGCGTTTGCTCACCATAAGCACGACCGTGTGACAATTTCAAAACAATGTTTGGAGATGTTTCAACGTAATCCAGATGAATTTCTGTGTCGATTACTGTGAATCCATTACTTCATACCTGAGACGAAGGAACAGTCAAAACAATGGACTTCACCAAGTGAACCAGCTCCGAAGAAGGTGAAGACCGTGAAAGCGGCCGGAAAGGTGATGGCCACAGTATTTTTGGGATGCATGCGGTATAATTCATATCGATTATCTTCCATCGAAGCAAATGGCGATCAATGGCGATTACTACGCAGCCTTATTGGACCGTTTCAACAACATTTTAAAGAAAAAACGTTCCCATTTGGCGAAGAAGAAAGTGCTCTTCCATCAAGACAATGCACGGGTTCACATGTGCTCGGCACTGATGGCCAAATTCAACGAATTCCGAATTGCTTCCCCATCCAGCAGTCAGATTTAGCCCTCTGCGACTGTTTCCTGTTTCCAAACCTGAAGAAATGGTTTGGAGGAAAGAGATTCACCACCAGGGAGCAATTCATCGCCGAAACAGAGGTTTATTTTGAAGGGTTGGATAAATCATATTATTCGGACGGTTTGAAAATGTTGGAGAATCATTGATGATTCAAGTGTATCGAGCTGAAAGGAGACTATGTTGAGAAATAAAAATGAATTGATAAAAAAAAATGTGTTTTACTATATTTTTCTAAAAACTTATTGGTTTGCCCTCGTATTATAGTCACATATATGTACATGTTTTTTCTTTTATACTCCCACAATGCGTTATCGCGACGCATTTATTATTGTCTGTACATACATAAAAGTACAATATTACTATCGCCGACAAAACAATGTCATTTTAATGAGTAAATTTAAAAGTGTATGTGAATAGACGTCGTTCTTTTTGAAGTGCACTCGTATTTTGTCATTATTTTTCTCTTTTTTATCTATATCGTCTCATCTCACCCATGTACATATCATACATATATGCACCTCTGAATTTGTAAATATTGTACCATCCTAAGTTCCCGCCTGTTTTTGTCCATTATTTTTCATTTTATGTATTCCCATATACCTATGTGCCTACTGTATAGTTTTAGAAAAAAAATGCATCTCACGTGCGTGTGGCACTCCGCACTAGTAACTCACACACATATCATAGTTCCATGCTCCATATACCTGGTGAGTACGTTTTTTTTTAACTTCCTATGTATATTGCGCGTAAGTTTGATGTGAAGAGAAATGTGAATTTTTCTATTATATATAACATTTTAATAATTCTTTTATATTTTTCTAAAATATATAGATATTAATTTTATATCATTTTTATGTCACTTTTATATAGAGGAGACCGAGGCTCGTTGGCATAAGAGGCAAATTGGCATTGCGTTCCGTTTAGGTATTTATGATAAAGGAAACAATGGGAAAATTACCGTAAAATATTTCTTTCATAACATAGATACTTTTTTCTAAGTTTCATTTAAATCAAACAAAACTATTATAATAGAAAAAGAAAAAAATCTGATTCAAGAGCAGACAAGTAAATTTTTCAGTATTTCATAATTCATATTAATGTTCTTCGCTTTGCGAAAACAAGTCTAAGTGATGTATTATTAGTTAAAAGAAAAGTGTTCATTAGTATACAATATTATTTTGAGTAACAATAGTAATTTGTTAGAATAAAATGATTAAAATCGGACATGTGCAGGAAGGGGTGCGTTGGCTCGTACTATAAGGTTAGGTTAACCTAGGTTACTCGTACCGCACGTGTGAACATTTAATTATAATTTAACTCTGACAAAACGCTTTATATTTATAATATTTTTATATTAAAATGAGAATTAAAATAATTTACATTAATTTTTCTATAACAACATTTTGCTATTTGACCATTACAAAATAACTTTGAAAGATACACTTTTTAATAAAAAGTACATATCTACTATCTAATTTTTATTTCTATTACTTTTTTGCAAAGAAACTATACAATATATAGAACCATTACTAGTATGAAATTATAGAAAAAGGTTGTCTTCATCATATTGATATATTGTAATAATAATTAATTGTTTAAAAAATCTAATGCCGAAACTGTGCCAAGGAGATCCGGTCTCCTCTATATATTAAACTAAGTCTACATATATCATTTAATATTAGACATTATATATGTATACAAGGTATCTCGAATTTAAATGTATAAACTTCGGGAACGTGTAGAGGATCGATAAACTAAGAAAAAAAGTTTTATAGAAATATGCTTGTTTTTATTTCGTTTTAGATAAAATCATAAAAAAGACAAAACATTTTTATTTTTGTATTTTCTCATTATTTACGTTGTATTTATACACTTGCTTAATGTAAGTATTGTTCAAAATGTTGACCTCTTGCAGCAATGCAAGCATTGCATCTAGTACAGTTCAAGTTGTAGCCAAATAGTGATCTGATGGATATTTGGTGCATTGCAGCTTCGATTCGATTTCTCAATTCTCTTAAGTTAATTGGTGACGAATAAACTTCCTGCTTCAACACCCCTTACACAAAGAAGTCCAGTGGTGTCAAATCAGGTGATCGGGTAGCCAATTAAGGTACTACTCCTCTGCCATAATGAGTTGGACTCTGATCGCGTGATTTCTTTGATTATTTAGAAGACATTCATCTGCAGCATCGGATTGAAATGTGGTTTCAATTCGATGGATCCAGCTCATTATGGCAAAACTATTCGAGCTTGGCTAAATGGACATTTTCTACGACGATGGATTGGACGTGGAGGAATGGAAACTGGACTTCTTTGTGTGGGGGGTCTTGAAGGAAGTTTATTTATTGCTAGTCAACTCAAGAAAACAATTGAGAAATCGAATCGAGATTGCAATGTATCAAATAGATCAGTATTTGGCTGCAACACGAGCTGTTCGTACTAGATGCAATGTTTGCATTGCTGCAAGAGGTCATATTTTGAACAATACTTACATTAAGCAAGTGAATAAATACAAGTAAATAAATAGTGAAAAAGTACAAAAATGGAAACTACGTTTTTTTATGATTTTTTGCAAAACGAAGCAAAAACAATTATATTTCTATAGAACTTTTTTTCTTAGTTATCGATCCTCTATATTCTCAAAGTTTAGACATTTAAATTCGGGACACTCTGTATATACCACATATATATATATATATATATATAATGCTATATATATAAATTACATTACATGTATTACTCCATATTATTGATCTAATTAACTTAATTTCATTGAATATTAATATTTAATTTAATAATTTAAGATGGCCACAAAAATCAACATCAAACTCATGCGTTATAGAATATTATAATTTTCTCACGTTTTATTTATTGCATGCTTGTGTTTGTGATGCTTTGCAATGTTGCTTTGCTTGGATAATCACTCACGATATATTTCAACAATAGTCCTCGTGTAAATGTATTTTTAATATATATTTAAGTCTATATGTGTATATTATTATGTTTAACACATGAAGTTATAATCATCAAAAAATTTTCCTCTTACGTAACTTTTAATCGCAATATCTCGAATAAAACAATTATAATAATTATAAATTAAAATTGCAAGAAATAATCATACATGTAATAAAATGTATCACAATTATAATATAGACATGATATAGATTTAACACTAATCTTCAAGATCATTTTATGATTTTTTCAAAAAAAGATTTATTAAAAAACTTTTAAAAGATAGTAATTCTAATATTGTATTTTATCACGCTAAAAATAACTCAGACAGCAGAATATTTATGATAAATATTTATTTATTTTTTGAAATGTTATATAAATATTTTATATATATTTTATATAAAGCTTCATTTGAAATATTATTAAAAGATGGACTCTAAATATTGAATGTAATTATGGTAAATATAAATAAATATTTCTGTTAAATATATTTTTTATTTAAATTATAATGTCTCATTAAGTATTTTCATAGCATTTATTATAAGATTTATAATAAATATTTATAAATATTTTGTAAATATTGTGTGCTGTCTGGGAATCGATCTAAGAAAAATTCTTATGTTCTAACTTATCACTTGCGAGAAACGTAAAGACATTTTCTTGATTGTGTTGCAGACAATACTTTACTGACTATATCTCCGGAATCCATACCGCCACAAGTGATCGTTCAACCGCCGCCCTATATCGCCCCACCGAAGCCCGAGGATCGACAAAAGTCGTATAAGTACCAAGAAATCTTAAAGGATATGCAGCCACCGAATCTGCGAGCTTATCCCAAAAATGAGAAGCAACCGATCGCTCAGGATCGAAAGCAGACTATCTATGATCCTCATCGAAATATTCAATATTATGACAATGGCAAAAATCTTTTCGATCAGCAAAAAATAACAAATTATGAGTATCATCAACGAGTTTGTAATTATCAAACAGTGCACATGCATAACGCTAGGAATCAGCAATTCAGTTCATCAGCCAGAGATATCAATCAACAGCATCAATTTCATACCCTACCAACAAGAAGGTCTCAACGAGAGATCGAACCACCTCGTAGTATTACGCCGGACATCACCAGGGGTCTGGGACACGGTTCTCTCAGTAGTATGCACATGCTGGCGAAACAGAGTCAACAGAGAGTCACGGTTGTAGAAAACGAACAGGCTCGACATGTTCTCCACGTTGATACGGAGAGAAAAAATTTGGAACAAGAGGATACGAGAGGCAAATTTGTGCAGAATCAACCTCAGTCAATCGTGGATGTTAGAAATAGGTGAGAATTAGAAAAAAATTATAAAATTATAGATAGAAGGATTCTTTCTATTATATCTAATTTCACTTTAATTGTAAATTTTTTTGCAAATTTACAATTGATTTAAAAACTCAATTAGGTAACATAAAGAATCCTTCTATTTTTTACTCTTCTAACTCTTTCCAATCCCATATTTCTAATATCAGAAGACTAAAGATTAATATGTAATATTAATAATATGTAATTAATATGTAATATTAATAATATTACATATTATCAAGAATACAATAATAACAATAAAACAAAGTCAAATTTATTCAGTTAGCCCTAGTTATCCAATTTTTTACCTTTATTATATACAAAAGATTTGAAAAAAAAGTTTAGATTATTAACCATTAAGTCTATTGAAAACAACTAATGTTAATTGTTATTGATCTACTTACTTATGTTATTAAACATACTTACTTATGTACAGATTCGCAACGCCTCTAAACCAAGCTGCACTCGGCTATCGATTCTTCGCATCTTCACCCGCCAACGATTCTCTTACGAAATCTCCTAATGCGGACATTCTGAGAAATAATCCAATTTCGCCGATCGGCCACGGGGGTTACGATAACAGCTTCAAATCGTCCACTCCCATCAGCTACTATGGACGATCGGTGCCAACCGTGGCGGAACGTCTAGCTCTGACCACCACCGCCGGCAATAATTGTCCATCGCCGGTACCAACGAGCAGTTCTTCGGGTAGAAGCACTCCCATTCAGACTTCTTCCGGCAGGACAACGCCAACCAACCTAGTTCTGTCGCCTACCAAAAGCACCATGTCCAATGAGGAGTTATTTGCCGCGATTCATAAGTCTAAGAAAAAACTCAATATCAAGCTCAATGAAAATGAAAATGAAAATCTATCTCCATGTGGATCAATGAACTCTGTAGTGAAAACTCCAGCCGGTACTAGGCATAGCTGGAGTCCGGAATCTCAAAAAGCTTTTTCAGAGGTAATTATCAATACTAGCCGTGCGAAAATCAGCGATTTGAAGATGATAAGATTTGAAGATCATATCTTCTCTCTCAATTTTTATTCGAGTTTCTCTCAAAGAAATTGTTTTTTTTTTGTTATTCATTAATTTTTTAAACGAAGACTATGGACGGTATTTATAATCGTTTTTATTTTAAGACCTTCTTAAGTAATGGCCTAAGATGCTAATGCGGCTCTCTGATTAATTCATGATATCTTAAGACTGTATTTAAGGCGGTCTTAAATATATATATTGTAAGATCCGACTCTAAATACCAGCTGAAGTATACGTTTATTTTAACAAATTGATATTTCTAACTTTTCTAAAATCCTGCAATTTGTAATTTATATGTTCACTATTCGTTTCTCCCGTTAATTCAGCCGATTTATTCCAGATACCAACTACGGTGCAATCGCCCACATCACGAATGGATTTCAAACGTTTACTTCTTCAACAGAGTGTAAAGACTAATCCCATGCGATTATCGGCGGCAGAACAACTAAAACTATCACGCCAACAGTGTCAACAACAGCCGCAACAATTGTCGCCGAATACTCATCAGAGTCCCTTAGCTAAAGTTTTGAGTCCACGTTCAGTTTGGAGGTTCCAGACCCCAAGGACTGATGTCCTTTCATCCACCATAATCGAGGACACTGTGGCGGAGGAAAAGGCAATGAAGCCCTCGCCGGAAAACACATCTCCCATTTCAAGACTGAATTCTAAACGACAGCTGGATCTTTGCATTGATCTACCGAGTCACTTGCATACAATCGATTATAAAACTGCGAACAATGATAGGCTAACGGCGAACAAGGCGCCTATAAATGAACTCAATTTCGATCCCGCAATCAAATCGTTAAATCAAAACAACCATATCCGAGAATTAATCACAAGCACATCAGATCCTACACGAACCGCATCTGCGGAAACCAGTCAGGATACTTCATCCGTATTATCTCAAAACGATATCATCAACACGACGATACGATGTTCAAAGGATATACTTGAATTTAAGAGTCAGGATCCCGTGAGTGCTCTAGAGTCGAGGAGGATCAGCAATCAACTAGCGAGAGCCCAATTCCTGGCCAGCACACCCACAAGCGCCAATTCGTCACATAATCTTTACTTTAGCAAAAGATTCAGAGCGCGATCAGAATCTCCGCGACATGCGGTGACACAAAATGTAGCACCGCGCAGTCCGAGTGCTCCTACTCTCGAAACCGCTCTGTGATTTGCGAATATCTATATAATGAAGCTTCGTACAAGATTTTATTCATTCTGGTTTTTTTAATAAGCTGAGATACTTTAATAAATCAACGTTTAATATACCCAATTGTTAAATTAAATATTTTTATGCAAGAGTTTGTAAAATCGAAATGGATTTCAACATATATTATGATTATAATGTCTGTAAAAATCAAACAGTGCTCAAATTATGATTTAATCTCATTCTTAATTTTTTAATAAATTTTTTTATAAATTTTTTCTTAAAGAAATTAACGCAGCTAAAATTTTTCTATGTCTTATCTAATTATACATTAAAGAAGAGTTAATAATAAGGATATTATTTGTACATTAATGAAGAATTAATAACAATGACATCTAAATCTATTTGCGAATTTTGATGGCAACATAATTATCAATCATAACTCGTTTAAATAGAATTTTTTGTCTTAATTACAGCAACTCACATCTATTAAGAGACAATAATTTATAAACGTGATATGGTAATAACGTGGAAATATTATAGTATTACCTAATATTGCAAAGTTTCTTGCATAAAATAAAAAAAATACTCATCACGTAGTAACTATTACGTCACACTCTGCCGATTGAATGTAAAATTGATTTTACTGCACGTAACGTTATGTAATTCACAAATCGCTCCGCTAAATCAATTTAATAATAAGCAATAAATAGGATATTATGTCAGATCGACGCTGACAATTCCATTCGAGTGCCTATTCGATATAATCATTTTATAAAAAAGTATATTACGTGTGTATAACATACTATAAATTTAGTCTCGCGCGCGCGCGGAGATTAGGACGCAATGTCATAGGTGTTAATACATCGATGTATTGAAACGGTATAATTAATATTTTTTTTATGCTAAGCGAACTTCTTCTTAACGAAGAAAACCATTGAATCTTCGCACGAACTGAATGTTCACAATCAAACGCTCTTCAAATAATAAGAATGAAATGAGTTCTATATCTCGATTCTTAAATACAAGAAATACGGATATATTATATTCTTTGCGACAGTAATGAGATTTCATTCGTGAGGCTCTACCTGCGACATAAAGAAACTAGTGACGAAGCTCTTTTGCAATCCTAAATAAAAATTTCATTGTTACCTTTATTTAAATTTTAAATGAAATGAAATATTATGCAGTATTTTTATAACCACTGGGCTATATAATAATAATTTATTCATGAGAGTCAATATTCCTTAAGAGGAAATAGAGGAATTTGATAGCTAAGAATTACATGAAAATTAAACACGATAAATTATAAATCGTTCACCGTAGAAGATAGAAATTAACTAATTGAAAGTAAGATTATTAAAAATTCTCGAGATTTTCAGCTCGCAAAATAATCATTGTAATCATATATGTTTGAACTATTAGGCAAACAAAATTATCTTATCCAATAATTCTCTTCCAATTTATTAAAAAAACCTTGGCGAAAAATTTTCTTAGAATTTTTCACATAACTTGTCATAATTTTTACATAAATTTTATAACTTTTTAGAAAATTTCTTAGATTTTTTGTACGAATTGGAACATACATTTTTTAAAAATAATGAAACAGAATTACTACATTTTTACTGCAATTTTTTATATAAATGAATTCTAAAATATATTCAAAGATTTTTCATTCAATAATTTTTTAAGAAAATCTGTAAAATCTGAAAAATTTTAAATATTTTTTTAAAAATCTTTAATCTCTTCATAAATTAAATATATAAAAAAATTTTTTAATTATAAGAATCTTTTTCATCAAGGAAACGACAAAAAAATAATTCCGGCAGAACACATGATTTATTGTATTCAACACCGTTATTGTGTGTCGACAGACTCGGATAGCCGATGACGCCAAATCGGGAGTTTAATCGTTAAGGTATATTAAAAAATATATTTGTCGACTTTGACGAGCCAATCCAACTCCCGCAATCCCGCCCTATGTTTGCTTCGGCGAAAGTTGTACATAATACATGAGCAACGTGTAATCGTAAACCGATTTTAAATCTCGATCGCTTGCTAGTCTAGTCGAGGTAGAATTTAGTAAATATATCGCGTTTTTGAGCGAAAAAGTGCCGTTAATCGCGTGTGTAATCTCTCACATTGAATCGATTGTGTACGATTGATTTTATTGTATCGAATAATGAATATATATGTGTGTGTGTGTGTGTGTGTGTGTGTGTGTGTGTGTGTGTGTGTGTGTGTGTGTGTGTGTGTGTGTGTGTGTGTGTGTGTGTGTGTGTGTGTGTGTGTGTGTGTGTGTGTGTGTGTGTGTGTGTGTGTGTGTGTGTACATACACACCACACACGCGCGCGCGCGTATATATACTACGCGAGGAGGATAATATGTATAGCGTAATACAACAGAGTTGCCTTAATTAAATTATTTTAAATTACACCGAGCGACGCGTTCATCAGTTATTTACGATCACAATAAGGGACAAAAGTAATTTTGCAGAATGTAATCCGTTAGATCTTAAGCTGGAATCGTGTTTTGTACTTTGTTCAGAATAAATGGAAACATTTCGAGAACCGAGTTTTCTTCGTCGCTCCATGCTTTGCGTACATAATTCATTACCATCACAAGTAGAAATTAGATCGACAAAAATAAATGAAATAAAAGAAAGAATTCTATTTTTTGGAAGCGATAATATTTACATGTAAATTTGCAAGTAATACATTTTTTAGTTCTATAAATTATATGCCAATTCGACTTGAAACGCAATTGTGCAACAAAAATTAGCTTTTATGATATATGCTATCGCATGCATAATTATAGAAAAATCTAATCTTTACGATATGTAGAAAATATTTATACATAAAATATTGGATACTAAGTAAGCAAATTCAAGCCTATAACGGTCGAAGCTAAAGCTTCAATGCCTAAATAATTCAAAATGAATTATACATATATATATATATATATATATATATATATAT
This sequence comes from Acromyrmex echinatior, assembly GCF_024713525.1. Classification (NCBI taxonomy): domain Eukaryota; kingdom Metazoa; phylum Arthropoda; class Insecta; order Hymenoptera; family Formicidae; genus Acromyrmex; species Acromyrmex echinatior. The sequence goes on along the minus strand of NC_141860.1, from coordinate 2,359,848 downwards.
ATATACAGGGTGCGTCATCAAAATCTGGACAAATCGAATTTCTTTAAACAAAATGTTTTTAATGAAAAATTAAATATTACAAAAAATCCTTTTACATGGCACTTAAAGAATCCCTAGATCCTTTAAGTAGAGCACAATTATTTGATATATCCCTCATTAGTTTCAATGACAGCCTCTATTCTCGCTCTGAAGCGTTCGCACGCACGTTGTAATCTAGCACTGTTCATGCCAACGAATGCTGCCTCAATAGCGGTCCTTAATGACGTCACATTGATCAACCGAGACTTGTTTGTGACCCTTTCAACTACGCTCCATACGTAGTAGTCCAAGGGATTTAAATCTGGGCTGTTGGGAGGCCAGAATTTCTTGGACCAAAACATATCGACATTGTCTGAGAGTCAATTTTGAATCATGATTCGTACACCGAACCTGTGCTTGTTGAAAAACATATGGTCTTCCGGACGCCTTTCCATCCACGGTTTCACATCCATCAGAACATGCAACGATTACCCTGGGTCATCCGAAATCAGCGCTTGAGCCCTTTCAACGACAGCGGGGATCCTCGCGGTGCGTTCTTTCGAGTAATTCTTCCTCGCTGGCATATTGGAACCTTCTTTGGATTGTTCTAAAGCCGTATATTTTGCCACAACGTAATCATAAACGATTGATCTCGGGTATTCAAAGAACCGAATTATTTCCGTTGCTGAACACCTAGCACGAAGGCCTTCGATGATCGCGGCTTTTCGATTATACTCCGCTTGGTTTCAACATTGCAGATATTTTGAGAATATGACTATTTGTTAGAAGCATCAAATTTTCTCGGACGCTAACAACAACCTTTAGAGGCACAATATAGTGGAAAATTTAAATTGAAATGAATTTAGATTTGTCTGGATTTTGATGACGCACCCTGTATATACTATAAAGTATTTTTAAAATAAAAGATAATGTATTGTAAAAATTATTTTAATGAAATTACAATTTTTGTTACAACTATTACAATATGATGCATATCTATAATTATATATTACGAAAATGATATATATCTTTGCGTAGAAATATTGATACTCTCTTTTTTTAGATCTTTATGATTTTTCAAATCTAAACTATTTGTAATAATCCTTTTGCGCTTCTGAATCTATTACTGTTTCAGCTAAAGAGGTACAAACAATGTATTTAAAGTTACTAATTTCTAATTCTAATTTTGAAAAATATGTAATAATTTCTTTAATACATCGATTAATTAAATAATATAAAGTCAAAATGTAAAAGTCTACATAAAAATATAAGTGTATAAATATAAAGTATAACTCGTATAAAGTATAACTGCATGCAAGATATATAATTGCTAAATGTAGGAATTATAATGTACAATATGTTGTAATGTTTATACAAATGCGTGCTATATACAGGATGTCATGAATATATGGTCCCACTCGTCCCGAGTAGGTAGAGCGGATTAAACTGAGTAGAAAAGTGCTGTATCATTTTGCAATGCTCGCAATAATTAACGAGATATTAACATTTAAAGATAATCGAATACATACATCCACCCGACCTATTATTGCCGAAGGTACGGCCCACTGAGCGCATGGCGCACGAGCCGCGAGGAGTGGGAATAGCCTAGCAGGCGCGCCGCGCCGTTCGAGCTTAGAGGTTCGAGGCGGTCATATACAAGGTGCGTCCCAAAATTTTCCGAACTTTTGAAATAAAACAACAACGGTTTACTTTTTTTTTCAAATTCAAATTGTTTATTCAAAGTAGTCCCCGTCGGACTCAATACAACGTTTAGCACGATCTAAAAGCATTTCAAATGAGTGTTTTATGTCGTTCAAAGGCACGTCCTTCAGAATAGTGGTACAAGCCCTTTGGATGTCTTCGTCCACATACCGCTTTCCTTTCATGGACAAATGCATTTTGCCGAATAGGTAGAAGTCACAAGGTGCCATATCAGGCGAATACGGGGAATGGTTGATTGTTAAAATGTGATTTTTAGTCAAAAAATCAGTGACAAGTGTCGAACGGTGAGATGGCGCATTATCGTGTAACAAGCGCCAACTTCCTCCTTCGCGATATTCTGGCCGAATACGACGAATGCGGTGCACCAAACGCTTCAAAACGCTTACATAGAATACAGCATTAACTGTTTGGCCTGCTGGAACGAATTCTTTGTGCACAATACCCTTGGAATCATAAAAACAAATGAGCATTGTCTTCACTTTTGACTTCTCTAAACGCGATTTTTTGGGTTTTGGGTCGTTTCGCGCCTTCCATTCCGCGCTTTGACGCTTGGTTTCTGGATCGTATTGAAAACACCACGTCTCGTCACCAGTAACAATGCTATAAAGGAAGTTTTGGTCCTTTTTTGCTTCCTTAATAATGTCCTTTGAATGTTGAATTCGATGCATTTTTTGGTCGTCAGTCAACTTGTGTGGAACAAATCGTGCACAGACTTTTTGTAGGCCCAAATGTTCGGTCAAAATGCGATAAATCGTTGATTTGGGGATGTTCAATTCCATTTCCATGTATCTCACTGAAGATTTTGGCTCATGCTTGATGAAATTACGCACAACTTCGATGGAATTTTCGTTAATTGTCGATTTTGGGCGACCTGTATGTGCGTCGTCATTTATGTCCTCACGACCGTTCTTGAATCGCGTATACCACTCATAAACACTGGCACGGGCTACACAATTATCACCATAAACTTGTTTCATCAAATTATGGGTTTCGGTAAATGTTTTACCAAGTTTAAAACAAAACTTAATATTGGCTCTTTGTTCGAAGTTCATTCTCGTACCGATGTATACAACATACTGACACTTGAGACGCCATAACTTCGTTTCCACTGAACCAAATGTCATGAAATTTTTACTGGAAGTCAGCTAGGGATGTACCTTTCAAACGCGCAATCGAACACACGGATGGCGCCACCCGACCTATCCCTATTGAAAAAGTTCGGAAAATTTTGGGACGCACCTTGTATACACACGCACGCACGCACGCACGCACGCACGCACGCACGCACGCGTATGTATATATAAGGTGTAGTAACAAGATATCCATTATTTTTGCATGAAATTGAAGGCTTTATTTAGTATAGTTAGAATGATCCGATTTAAGTCAAATATGCACCGTTTTGTTCGATAACTTGTTGCCATTTTGAAGGTAATTCCATTGTGCCTCTCTCATAGAAACCCTCGTCCCTATTGGCAAAAAACAGTCGATTTTCACAAGCTTCTCTTGAGGCGAATTTTTCATCAGCAAAATCATTCGCCATAGACAGGAACAGGTGGTAATCACTTGGAGCCAGGTTCGGACTATAAGGTGGATGCATAAGAACCTCCCAACCAAGCTCCAGGAGCTTCTGACGAGTCACTATGTGTGTGGCCTTGCGTGGTCCTGATGGAACACAATTCCTCTCCTATTGGCCAACGCTGGCCGCTTCTGAACGATTGCTTCCTTCAGACGGTCCAATTGTTGACAGTACAGATCCGAATTAAGAGTTTGGCCGTAGGGGAGCAGCTCATAGTAGATGATTCTCTGCCAATCCCACCAAACACACAGCAAAACCTTCCTGACCATCAATCCTGGCTTGGCCACCGTTTGCGCCGGCTCACCGCGATTCGACCACGACCGTTTTCGCTTGACATTGTCATAAGTGACCCACTTTTCATCACCAGACACCATCCGCTTCAGAAATGGGTTGATTTTGTTGCGATTCAGTAGCGATTCGCAGATGGAAATTCGGTCTATGCGGTTTTTTTGCGTTAACTCGTATGGCACTCATACTTCTTTTTGTATCCAGCCTTATTCAAGTGCTTCCAAACGGTTTTTTGTGTAATGTTTAGCTCCTGGGCAATTGAAACAGTGCTTACATGACGGTCGGACTCGACGATTTCCATTATTTTATCGACATTTTCGACAATTGGCTTTCCAGAGCGTGGTGCATCTTTAACATCAAAATTACCGGAATGGAATCGACGAAACCAAAATTGCGCGTGATTGGCTGTTACAGTATCAGGATCATAAATACTATTCATATTTTCAGCTGCCTGGCTTGCGTTTTCGCCTTTATCGAAGAAAAACTGTAAAATATGGCGTATTTTCTCTTTGCTGGTGTCCATCTTTGACGCGCGCTCAAACAATACTGAGTCAAGCAATCACAAAACTGTCTGAGAAGTTTTTTTAGTACGAAATCTTATCTTTCTAACGCCATCTAGCGTAACCCGATCGCATTTATACAACGCGAGATACAGATTACTAAAGCCATCTATTGGAAAAATAATGGATTTCTTTTTACTACATCTTATATATATACAATAAACTGTCTAATTTTAATTTAAAATGCGTATGTTTTTTTCTTGAGTACTATCATGTTTGTTCTGTACAAATCAGTGGGCAATATTTCATTTTTGTGTGCGCATCTGCGTGAATGCGTGCGTGCTTGCGTGGGTGTGAGAAATTAAACATATAATATAATCTAAAATCTAATTCACTGTAATAATCTTTTTTTTTTAACGAGAGGAAAATTTTTGTACCCCCTTTCATGGAGCGACGATTCCCAAAGGAATCATCCCACCATGAAGAGGGAAACAACCCCACGTTCAATCTAAGCTGGGGGTAGTGTGGGATTCACTGGCTTTGGTCCCCCTGAGGTGGGAGCCAAGAGCCGGTGCCTACCTACTAAAAATCCCTCCATTGTCGACTGACAATTCTAGGTGGGGGAGGTTGGGAATCGTCATCGGCATGCTGCCAGTATTCTCCGAGTTACGGCGAAGTTCTTACGCGCCGACTCCTTTGGTCGAATTAACTGCTTTTAGTCGGGAGACGTCGAATCCCCGGCTGTTCGTTTGACAGGTGAGAAGTCTCACATAAGTGATGGTCCACTCGTCCTACTGTCTCAAGTGTGCAGGCCGGTGAGGTGCATGACACTTCCTTCCAGATGGAGGACGCCCATTACCGTCCACCTGATCTTCAGGAGGGGGAAGTGATTCTCCTCTCTTTACTCTTTCTGTATCTTCCGTTTGCACCATTACATTGGCACAAAAGGAGAATATCGCCTTCTATTGCTTCTCTCCCTCGAGCATTCTAAGTATGACGCTCGAGAGGGAGAGATCATTATCCATGATCCTGACAAGGAAAGCTTGGCACTTCACCTCCCAGGCCGGACATTCGGTCAGAGTGTGGAGTGCCGAATTGACCTCAGCATCACAGTGATGACACTTTGGTGTCGCTTTACTCTGAATTCGGTATAGGTACTCTCCGAAGCAACCATGTCCGGAGAGTATCTGCACCAAGTGGAAAGACAGCCCGCCTTTGCCCTGTCCAGCCATTTGGCCAGACACAGCTGGATGGCATGGGTGGTCACGCGGCTGGGGGAACCCGGGTGGAGAACTTTTTTCTTCCAATTCCATATCGTCCTCCTCCTCTCCTGTCTTCTTATTACGTCATCATCCTCGCGGTGGAAGTAGCCTTCCGCGGATCTCGTGAAAGCACCAGTATATTCTGGCACATTCAATCCTTAGCCAAGATCCACTGGAAGGGTTCCCGCGAGGATGGTAACCGCCGCGTGTGACACGATATAGTTAGAGAGCCTCACAGGGAGAAAGTGGCAAATTGCATCACGTGACCCGGTCTTCGCTGATTGGTCGTTAAGCTTCGTAGCGCCATGCTGGGTATGCCGTTTAGGTTAGATGATTGCAAAAGCAGTACGCTTGTCACCTTGTGCTGCAATTTCCTTCTCAATTTTGCAATTGATCAGATCTTTGTAAGTGATACAAATTAATTTTAGAAATATATACCTTCCTTTATTATATATATATACATGACATAAAACTATAAATTTTTACATTTCAGATATCTGAAGGGATCAGAATTTATTTCATTGAATTTAATATATTAATATATTGAGTGAGAAATTATAATTGATGTTATTTTTGTTGGTGTTTACAGGAGTATCATAAAACATTTGTACACACGCTTCGGTACCAACGTCATATAGTAAAGCTGATTTTGAAGATTTCTAATTAGGAATTCCAGCATCAATCCATTTTTATCTCAAATTTGGATCTTAGGCATATGTTATGCAGCAATATTCTTCTTTATTAGAGTTTATGCATCTTGAAGCACTGCATCTGGCAGGCATTTTATAATATGCACAAAACCTGTTCAGATATCTGAAATGTAAAAATTCATAGTTTTATTTCATGTATATATGTACAATAGAAGAAGGTATATATTTCAAAGATTAATAATATGTATCAAAGACTTTAACAATTGTAAAGTTGAGGAGAAAATTGCAGCACAAGGTGGCAAGCATATTATTTTTGCATATCATTTAATCTGGTATACCATGGCTCTACGGAGCTTGACGATCAGGTCCAATCAGAGGAAACCGGATCACATGATGCAATTTGCCACTCTCTCTCCCTGTGAGGTTCTCTATGTGCGGTAGAGATCCGAGCCTGTACAACGAATTTTCGCTGCACGGAGTAAACAAGGCATTTGATTTTTCGCCTATTGGCTTCCATGGCCTGGGCTCACATTGAGGCTCCGTACAAGAGCACCGATATCACTATATTTATATACAGATACCTGGTCTTAGCACCTGGACCACCCATGTTGGGCAGGAGGTGGCCAAGCGCGGCCACTATTCTGTCCGCTCTAGGGACTATGGTCTCAAAGTGATCTTCAAATTCCCAGAGGCTATCCAGAAGGAGCCCTAGGTATTTCATCTTGGGATCTACCTCGACGCAAGCTATTCTTACCTGGTAAGAGGCGACTTCCCAGAGGCCTTTCTATAGAAGAACATGGTTTCCATTTTGCTGGGAGCCACCTCCAGATTTAGCACCTGTATCCTCCGCACCATCTCGGCCACGGACTACCTCGGCATTATCAGCGTAGCACAACCAGGAGGCTGCAACCAGGAGGAAGAAATGCGGAGGACCTCATCATAGGCGAGGTTCCGCAGGAGCGGTCCCAGTATCTACCCCTGTGAAACCCCGCGCTTGAGCATATGACTCCCCGGCGTACTGATCTGATCCGTATACTCTACGGATCTGTCCTGGAAATAATCCACCAGGACTTCACAGATGTAGCCAGGAATTTCGTGGGCAATCGCTGCTCTCCCTACTACGTTTCAGAGGGTATTCCCAGGGCATCGAGTTAAAGGCATTCACTATATCTAGTGAGACAGCCAACATAACTCCATCCTCCCCCTCCGTCCCCTGGTCTGAGAGGGAGCGCACCCGCAGAACTGCGTTCATGGTGAAGCGTTCCTCCTGAAAACCATATTGATACCGGTGTGGATCTGGACCGCTCTGGGAATGCTGGACGATTCGGGTGATTATTCTTTCGAATAACTTCCCTATTTCGTCCAGCAAGCATACAGGTCGCTACGCTGCCGAGGAATCCGCCGGTTTTCCTTCTTTATGCAGAAGAACTAGTGTTGACCTCTTCCACGCTGAGGGAAACCGGGCCTTGAGGCTCGTAAAGAGGGTCCTGATTTGGGGAGCTAACTCATTCATCGCCATAGCCTACACCCTGCCTGGAACTGCGGCCCGCGGGCTTTGGACTCCCGAGCTCCTTGGACTCTTGGCGGCCGCCTCCAGCTCGGCAGTCGTTACCCTGAACTCATTCCTCCAATCAGATGGCGAGCCGATAGGGAGGAAGAGTCTCCTTCCTGACCGAAAACTCCACCACCCTTGTGAGAAATATGGGGTGCAGGGGGAGTCTCATTTTATTGAGAACAATTTTATACGGGCGTCCCCAGGGGTCTCAGTTCAAGTCCGACAGAAACTCGCTCCAATCGTCGCAATTAGCCTTCCTGACCGCAGCCCGAAATGACTTTCGAGCCGCAGAGAGGGCATCACAGACCTCCACTACGATGGCCGCATCGTTCCCTCGCCTGCAGAACCGTTGAAAATTGTGTCTGGCACGAATAGCGGTCTGCAATCTCCGCAGTGATCACCCATAAGCGGATCTTGGGGGATGATATCTGGCTCTTAGCATGGCTGCGTCACAAGCACGACGCATCACCATACTGCATCACCATACGTTCCGCCTACCCTTCGACCGATTCCAAAGGCCGATATTCCTCATGTCTTGACTTTCAAGGATGTCGTCAGGAAGTCAGAGTTGAATTTCCTCAAGGCCTATCTGGGACGCGTGGTGCCTTGTTTTGCGTTGGTATCTTCCGGGAGGACGGATTGGATACCAATAAGGATGTTGTTATGTTCTGACAAGGTTCTCATATCCGTTACTTTCCACTCAGTCACCAGCGCCGCCGCAGCAGGGGAGGCCCACGTCAAGTCAACTATAGACTCCCCATGCGGGCGATCGCAGGTGCTCCTCGAATCGGTATTCAAAAGCACGAGGTCAAGTTTGACCACCCACTCCTCTACGAGGCGGCCCTGGGAACTTGCTAGTTTGGAGCCCCAACTGAGGGACCAGGTATTAAAGTCCTCGGCTACCACAATTGGCCGGGAGAGCTGTTGTCTAATCAGCTCCCCATTTGATCTAGCCAGGCCTCGACCTCGGCCAGGGTGAGCCGAGGGGGGAGGTATGTACCGATCATCACCTATCCCAGTTCCACCATCACTCATCTCACATTGCTCTTTAACGGAGCGCAATGAGAAGAGAGGGGGGGGGGGGCAGCTGCCTTAAACCAGGTGATAGCCGCTGTACCTGTTGAATCCTCTGCCCAGCGCGAATGGTTTTCGGAAATCATATAGGGCTCGGCGACTATCTCTACCTTATAACCATGCTCCGCCAAGTTCTGCAAGTACAGGTCCTGGGACTGGCGAGTATGATTGAGATTTGCTTGGAGGAGTCTACAATCCATCTAGTCATTAGGACTTGGGTGTAGATGCCTCCTCCAGGCCTTCCTATTTTTATTGTCTTATCCCCCTTTAGTCGTGAAGGAGGAGATGCCACCACCGGATTGACGGCCAGCCGTTTGAGGGGGCAGAATTATCCATTCCCAGAAACTCCTTTAATCGCAGGTCTGAGTGGGCGCTGCTCTAAAGGAGGAGGGTCCACCTCCATCCGCTATTCGCCCTGCAAACCTACGGCGACTAATGCTCTGGAGGGGGCAGCAGCGAGAGCGACCTCGTTCTCCTTGCTGAGTAAAGCAGAGATTGCAGATCTATTCCTTCCTTCCTCCCTTCTTGATGGCTTTGCAGATTCTCCCACTGATTCAGTAATTGGAGGACCTGCTCACAGCCTTACAAGCCGCATATGTGGGGGAGGGGGGAGCCATACAATTATTCCCCTGGTGCCTCTCCCCGCCGCAACGAAAGCACTTGTCGCTCCTGTCCACTTTGCTGTAGTGACCCTCTAATAAGAGTCTAATAAGAGTCTGGTCACTTTCTTCCCGGTTTGTGATTGGTCCGATATTTATCATCCATTCCCGCAAATTTTTTTAAATCCAATTGTGTAAAAATTAATAAATTTGTAAAAATTAAAGCAGAATCAATTAAAATTTTTATTTTTATTATTATTTAACTTATGTTAACATTATTAAATATTTTCTATAATAACTTTTATATGTACGTAAAAAAACGTTGAAAAATGTCTTTCATAAAATAAAAAATAAATAAATAAGTATTATAAATATATTAAAAATATAAAAAATTTATAAGAAATATTAAAGATTAAAAAACTTTAATAACAATTAAATTAAATACAAATAAGCAATAAATGTAAACATTTAAAATTCTTAACATAAAAAATATATAAGTAGCAATATGTACATAGATAGCAATAGAGAATAAATAACGTAAATTTATGTAGAAAAAAATTAAAATATTTATTTTATGTAATATATAACAGCCTTGTAATTCTCAAAAGTACATTATATATTATATTAAAAATTACTACTATTTTGACATAGGAGTATTTTGTCCGTGTTTCTGAATATCAAGTAGAAACAGACTCCTGTGTCAATTTGTTTTTGTACTTAAATGCATAATAAAAATATATTATTCCTTTAACGCATAATAAAATGATTTCTTTTATATTATTTCTTTAATGCATAATAAAAATAACTATTCCTTTACTTAAATACATAATGAAAATACAGCATATTTTTACTTAAATGTATGATGAATGGTCATGGATTTGCTATCATAATTTTTATGATTAGATACTGCTACATTTTTAAATTTTAATCTTAGCATAGCAAATTTTTTATACAATTTTAAACGCAAATGGTTACAATTTGGAATATGATCAGCTGGAATAGCATTAAATTTTTCAAACAAAAAGTTTTATAAATTTACATTAGGCATTATATGAAAGTAAAGACTGTAATTCCTATAAATGCTTTCTAATTTTAAACAAACTTTAAATGTTACTAAGTTGACAAAAAATAATGTATTGCATTATATCATTTAAAACGAACTAGTTTACAAAATGTAAATTTCAAAAGTTCTTTTGAACCAACAGATCGTATGCAATTAAAACATAATTAAACATAATACATGTATTTGTATTATAACTTTTTACACAATAACCTGCGATATTATATAAGGAATTCATTTCCTTATTATTATATGTTATAGTTTTTTTAGGCTCAAAAGAAGAAATGTTATTTAAAATAGATGAAATATTCATTGTCATCATATTCATAATTTCCTGTTCTTATTTTTTTCATGTACATTGCTATAGCGATAAGTTTTAAATCATTTTTTAATTGCAAACAATCTGGAATTATATTTTTGCGACGCAAAAGTGAATGTAAGTTCTCTATGCAATCTTGCGTGAACCGAGTAGTACCCGAGTAAGTACGAATTGAAAATTACGATCTTCTAAGAGATACTGTACAAAATCAATAACCGATGTCGTAGAAAGTATTATTTCTCTTTGTATAGGTTTAAATATATCTTTTTTACCAATTTGTATTTTTTCAAAAAGAGCAATTATTTCATGTAAGAAAGTAATACTCAAATCATATTTTTCTTTGTTTTTTAAATCTAAAGCTACACTACAATTTCTGGAGGTCATTAATGAAAACCATTTTGATATATTTTTAACAAACCATGCAAATGTCAAAAATTTCAGGTTACAATTTTCGTCCGATAAAAATTCTAATGATGAACTAACATCTGTTGAAAATACATTCTTTGCTTTATTTACCATTATTTTACTGAAAGTATTAGGACTTTTAATATCATTAATATTTAATTTGGATGTTAAAAGGAAATCTAAATCTTCTTGAGATTTAATTAAATCAATAAAATGAGCAATTCAACTTGGTTAGAAGGTAAATTATATTTTATTATCAAATCTTGTAGTAAGGTAAAAAAATTATTATTTATTAATGATTCTTTTAGGTTCTTCAACAAATGTGGTACATCCGCAATAAGATAAGCGCCTATTAGGATTAGATGGATATGGTATGTAATTTTTAAGTTCCGAATATCGTCCCACATTTATTCCACAATATTTCCACAATTTCATATTTCCAGGACCCATATCGGAGGTTACAAAGGTTAAGGTGAAGATCAATTTTTTTCAGCTTTGTCTATTATTTGAAAAATTAAATCTTTCAAAACTTTTCCATCAAACGAATGTAAAAAAGTAACCTACAACATGTTTCCATCTACTAGCTGTACCTGTAATCATAAATGTTAAAACGTGTAATAATACCTTTGTTATTAGGAAATGTTATGTTTCCAAGCATTATGTTTGTTGATGGATCAAACAGTTTTCGGAGTTATACTCATTTCGTCTAAAACTAACCCGCACTCTTTATCAATATCCTCGAATGAAGAAGATTGAGTTTTAAATTTTAAAAATTTAAACATCTCATTTGAAATGTCACTTTCAAATTTAAATTTTTCTAATTTTTGACGTAAAATGCGGAGGCTTGAAAATGGCATTCCTTGCTGAAGAAGTTCTTCATAGCCAGCAGTGCCACAAGTTAATTTTAGTTTTAGAGCTCGTTGAATTATATCATTTGACCAACATTTTGCATTGCTTTTCTTTGCAAGTAGAACCTGAATTTGATTATCAGTAAATAGTTTCTTTAAAGCTACTTTATACGATACTTATCGTTATTAACTCTGTCTCGCAATAATTGATTTTTATATTTCATAATTTTAAATTTTTTGCTTAAGCGAATTAAACTGAGCTCTATATTTTTTGTAAGTGAATGATTCATTGCTTGTCAATGTACTAGGTCTCATATTTTCATCTATAGTCATCTATAAATATAAATTAACTATAAATTAACACATAATATAAAAATCGTAAATAATTTAAATATAATTAATTTCTAATAAATAAATAAATTTAGACTGTTAAATGAATCAAATAATTTGAAAGAACTGAAAACGATTGATAGATTAACAAGGAGCGGATATGGATCTTAATTCGACATTGTGGACATCATTTTTTTGTTGAACATTTTGTACATTAGCTTTTTCAGATGTAGAGTCGAGATATTCAGTTATGATTTACAGTTAATGCATAATGTAATATTTGAAAATAAATAATGAAATATAATCAATTTATTAATTTTACTATTTCGTTTACTTACTTCGACATTGTGGACATCATTTTTTTGTTGAACATTTTGTACATCAGCTTTTTCAAGATGTAGAGTCGAGATATTCAGTTATCATCTACAATTAATACATAAAGTAGTGTAATATTTGTAAATAAAGAAAGAAAAAATATAAATAATTTTTTATTAATTTTGCTATTTTACTTACTTATTACTTCTTCATCTTGAACATCTTTTTCAGTAAAGTAAGAAATTTGTTATATCTTCTATTATTTTTTCTTTTATGTAATAATAAAAAATAGTTGGTATTGCATTTAGTTTTAATTTTTTTTGTCAATTCGGCTCTTTTACATTTCAAGAGAAAAATGCACCTGTGTAATAAATAAAAACTAAAATAGTATTGTGATCACTATTTCTAACATACTATTTGTAACATAATATGCCAGTGTAAAAGCATAACAGTTTAAAGCTTAAAGAATTAATAAAGTTAAAATAAATATAATCAATATATATATATATATATATATATATATATATATATATATATATATATATATATATATATATATCTCGCATACATAACAATTATTTGTAGGTATCCAATGTTTGCGATTTATGTTATGTACCCATTTACCTCGACATTTTTGATTTTTTGGGAGAATTTTCATACTATCCTCTATTTTCATATATCCTTTTTCAGAGGAATTATTGCAAAAGGGAACTGAGCACTAAACTTTTTTTAGAAAAAAGAAATTTTCAATGTAAAAAAACATGTTCGAGCAGCCACACAAATCCACCCAAGAACTCAAAACATTTCATCATAATGATGAAACAATGCTAAAATATCATTCATCAGAAATTATGAAGTTTGCAAAGCTACAACATACAGAGTTACAGTCATTAAAGTGAGATAGTATGATTTTTCTCTCTCGCACAATTTTGATGAATAATGGCGGACTTCAGATGTCCAGACTCTGATTAGTGGATCTCTACTTTGTTAGAACATTGAGTATGTGTCCTTTTTCCAGACACTTGTAACTACTAAAACCCGCTCCAGCAGTCTGACTCTTACCAGGAGCCACCCTACTCTAATCTTTCCTGCCGTGCTTATTTGCCGCAAATAAGGGAAAGCGTGTCCTGGTAGACCAAACTCCGCTCGGACCTTTTCGAACTGATCTATCCGGACATCCTTTGGAGAACATTCCTCCCGAGGCTAACCCCCTCTGTATGTCTTCGGGGCTGGGCGTCGGTGGTTTGACGCCTTGTACGACTTACCGTTCCGAGTTCGAGCTTTACCAGCGCTCCACATAAGGTGATCCATCGGCTTGATCCGATAAGGCACGAGGCTAATTACTTAATTGCCTTAAGGTCATGAATAAGCCAATATTTTTTCGCCTTCGTAGGGAGGAGTTGAAAGTTTGGCGCCCTGTCTCGGGGCTAGGCCCGGGATCGGGTTGCTGAGCAATTTCTGTGAAGCGTCCACAGGGAGTAGCGTACCGGCGGCTCTCAAGTGCTGGCCGATCAGTTTTGCATGTAAGCGCGTGTAAGCGACGCAAATTGGGAGTAACCTAAGCTACGAAGATCCGATCGGTAATCGAGATCGGTACCGCGGGGACTGGGCAATTGCCCACGTCCAGGCATTGATAGGATTCGTGGAGGTAGTGGTTGATAGCTACGTGCTGGCTAGAGGCCTCTGGCCCCAATGGATGAGCTATGTTACATGCTCGGGAATCAGCCTGCATAGCTGGTAGATCGTGGATAGTAGCTTGCTCCAACCAGTGAGTTGCTTGTTGAGCATCCCGCGAGCACACTGGGAGTCTCGGTATATCCAAGACGCGTTGATCAGACGTATTCCAAGCCCACGCCCATGGGGGCCGTGTGAGTTCAGCTTAAATGCAGATATCGCACGTAAAACTCTTCTCTCTTCTGTATTTCCTCGGTAGAGGAAATCAAAATTCGTAACAAGGACGTCGGCCAGTTTACTCGGCTTTGAGATGACACTCTCCTCCCCCAAGAATATTCTCCCCAACTTCACGGCGAGGGCACGGCCTTGGCTGTTCCTCCCACGTTGGGAATCTCATAAATGAAAGTCTCTATTAGGTCCCTCTTCGCTCACAGTCTCTCGATGTCGAAGGCATCAAGGGAAATTTCTGTTTTGGCTTTCTTGGGTTGTCTCTCTATACTTGTTGGCGGGGCACGTAAGAGTGAGGCGAGGTTTCCACCTCTTCTTTGTTTTTTTGAGTTAGGGATCTGCTCCTTGACTTCTTTCTTGGAAGCGTTTTTGGCGACCTGTTTAACCGCTACTGCTGCTTTTTTTGCTGCTTTCTGGGCTTTGCGCTTTACAACTTTGACCCAAGTCCCCGCCTCCGAAAACTGAATCCCCTCCGCAGGTTTTGATATACTGAGTAACTGGGCCATCCCGTCCGCATTACCCGTGCTTTTTCCTCCTTCTCCTTATTCTAGATAGCTAAAGATAGCTTAGCCCCAGAGGCGGATTTTTTAGTCTTCTCCTTTTTATTGACTGGCACATTCGACGCCGAAGACTGCGCAAGGGAGGAAGCATCTCTCCCTTTTACCGTATTAGAGAGGATAGGTTCCCTGTAATTAGGGAACAAAGTCCCTTAGAACAGCAGGGAGCACCCATATCAGGGTGACTTCTAAACTGTTGTTCTCACTATTTGTTATCGGTTCTGGGGATGGCAGAGGCAGCAGTTTAGCATCTCTCAGGGTGTATGACCTTAGAGACCTTTCCAATGGGAGACCTAATGGCCACAAGATCTCAGACCAACCCTCCGTGTTATCGCCACCCACCATCTCCCAATTGAAGCTATCCATCTCGACTTCGAAAGGCGATGCATCGGGACACTGTTACATGAGAGGAAGGCAGATTGGGAAGATATCCCTCTTCTTTCAAGATCTTCCATGAGAGAGAAACGTATCCTCTTCTCAAGCTTCTCGATTTTCTTGAAGAGGCGCCTGTTCTTTTCTTCCAATTTGACATTTTCTCATTTGGCTTTTCTCAAAACGCGTAGCTCTTCTTTGTGTTCTGATTAGCGGGGCGATGCCGACCCTCTGACTCTCTCTGTTAACAACATATTTATGACTCCGATCTCTTTGATCGCGAACCATATTGAGTCACGAACCGTGCTCTTTAAATTGCTTGACAATCTGACAACCCTTTCGAGAGCTATCAATCTTTCTAAGACCCTAGCAGAGAGAATTTGGAAACTGTTGATATTCGCAATAAAGATCCGCCTCTCTCCTCTTAGTCTGCATGCCCCGTTTATTCGGGTCCAGAATTAGGGCTGAGTCGACTATTTTGAGGTCTGCCGCCTTTTCGGCTTCTCTCTTCGTCAATCGTCCTGGATTTGGCCACTGCCCGTTCCGCCTTTTTGCGTACCTCCTCCCTGACACGCCTAACCTTCTACGCGGCAAGATATTTGACCGCCGTAGAGGGAGTATCCGGAGGGTCTCCTCCAGGATAACTTCTGCCTTCCGATTCTTAAGGGCGTTCCGTTCGCTATCGTTGCTTCGCCCTCGTTCCCATCCACTGGGAACGTGCTCTGAGGCCGACGTTTCACCCCCATCCAACGAGTCAGATGGATCGTTAGTAACTGACCAATCGAAGATCCAGATCCCACTCTTGATAGGTGGATAAAAGGCTGTTTAAATCAGCCCGAATCCGCAATGATAGTAGGGTCTGTTTTACTTGTTCGAACTGGGTTTAAAGCTGGGGCGCCCGGTTGCCTTACCCCCCGTAATCTGCGTATCGGAGAGACCTGATGACGAGTCCTTCCCTGAAGCCGAATATGGTGGACTCCTCGTAACAGACCTAGTGGTCCGTCGAGCTGATAGTGGCTTGGTTCTCCCTGTCGCTCTCCTTGGAAGAATCCTTCCCTTGGAAGAATCCCTTGGCGTTGCCTTGCTGCCATCTCTCAGGCGAAGGGAGATATACCCTCCACTACCTTACTATCTATGCGGGAACCACCCTCTGATGCGGCCTGACCGCAGATCAGCTATCTTCGCGCACGAAATCGCACCTGTTGTTGGCTATCTTAGGAGGATAGTTGCCCAAGTTTGATAAAAGTTGAAAGATCCATGAGTTGAGAATAGATTCCATACCTCCCTTTCCTAGCACCCCTCCGATCTGAGCTGGATCCACAGCCCCGGGGGTGGGAATTTACCCTCGTGCCTGCTTGGGGTTAGCATATGAGCTATCCAGGGCACCAGGAATGTGTCATCTGGTCCTCCGGTCCACACGATTGCTTTATTTCCGCGCTGGGGGAGGGGGAAGAAAAGCCGGTGCCAAACAGCTCGCCACGAATTATCCCGTATGAAACTATGAGCCGGGTCATATCTCACATTTCCCCGAGGGGAACAGAATCGCCGACCTTAGTCCCTCATACGAGAATTCATTTTTTGTACAAGTCATCTTATTTAATGGGGGATCCGTACTGCACACTCTTGGCACTCTGCCCCCGCTAGCAAATACCGACGGCAGCCCTGACTGTGGGGGACGGCACAGAGAGAGCTCTTTCGCCACGACAAGATAATGTGCGACGAGGGGGTCATTGTAATAATCTAGTTCAATATTCTAGTTCAAATAATAATTGTTTTAAATTATTTTTAAACTATCACAACGGAAGTTTCTTCAATAATCATATTTTGTAACTGAATTATATAATATCTACAGAAAAAATTTATATGATATTGATATAATAATGTTAAATTGTAGTAATATTTCATACTGTAAACATTACAACATTACATAATTATAATATTATACATGAGTGATATATGATAGTTTTATATCATAAAAATAACTTGTATTATATTATTTATATTATTACTTCCACGTTTTATTACTGCAACAAACTGGGGAACCACTCACCTCTGACATACAGAAAACTCACTCGAAACAATGTAAATAGTTATGTTAACGATGATTATGGCTATGTTCACTTTGGCGTTCATAAAGTGTCGTTTTATCCTTGTTGTTTATTAAACAAAAGCAAATATTAAACAAGGACAATTAATGCTCACAAGCACTGTAAGTGGCAAAACGAATACCTATATATATATATATATACTCTGATAGTACACACGGGCACACAACTTCCGTTTTTACCTCAATTTAGCGATCCAATCACCAATCGTTACTCTGTTGGCCGTAATCTTATTATAGGTACCAAGTGAGTACGTTCTTTTCCAAATGAGAACTACCCCACTCCTTGAATGAGCAGTATCTATGTCTATGATATTAATGTAAGCTACATATACTTTTATTTTATATATATATATATACTTTTAAATTATTAATATAATTTCAATTTTAATTTAGTATGTCACACGCTCTCAAGACATGGTTATAATCACATCGCATTTCAACGGACCATTATGCTGAGTACAATTTAAATTACAGAATTCTAGATTATCCAATTAAGTATAACAGACGACAATAAAATTTTTAATTTTGAATAACAGCCTAACGATGATTCAATGATTGTATCTGCCTATCTTTTTACAAAGTTAATTTGACTTAATTAATTTGACTCCGATATTATGGTGTGCGAGAGCGAACCAGAGCGAGAGCGCTGACGTGAAATTTTTAAAGTGATGCGGCGTTTGTCTTACTGTCTTTCTCGCTAGTTCAAATCCGGCTCGAAGGACCAGAAAATGTGCGAGAATGCACCGCGCGGAAAGATTCGAGTGAGAGAACGGCACAAGGTTGATATGATGCACGACAGTAAAGAGAACTGCGTTTCTTTTAATTTAACAAAAGGATTTTCTTTAATATAATCAGTTACAGAGTCAAAAAATATAATTAATTAAATATTAGATTAACAAAATATCAAATGCGGTCACCTTTTCCAAAATTGTATTTGGAATCGCGGTGATGGAAAATCTCGGCGATTTTCTCGGAAAGATTCGTTTTATCGCGATTTCACTAAGCGGTTAGCACGGCGATTTTACGAAGCGGTATAGTGGCGAGACTGTGATTTTAAGAACTCGAAGAACTTTTAAAAGTAAGAACTCTAAGAAGTCTAAGAACTCTAAGCGGTGTAGACTATCTAAGCAATCTGCCCAATCTGCCCTGAGGACCGGCGAGATCGAAGCATTTATTGCTTCCGGTCCGGGCTTTCTTCTTGGGAGAAATTCAATTAAATTTTGTCACAATCGTAATTATCACGTGGCATTGGTTGTACAAAATTGATTGGCGCTTTCGATTCTTTTCTAGCGACGTTCAACGTAACAGTCATGCGCGACAGAAAATCCGTACGCGGGATTGGTGACAGCGCGTGACGTATTCGTCGGAGCGCGACGCTCGCGTGCGCGAATCGAATTGTTCTAGAACTTTCGATGTTCCGTTGCCGGTGCCTGTTTGCGTGTACCGAATTGTTTTGAAAAGATTAAAGAACAATGAATCTCTGACTTTGACGAGGCTTAATATCAGACTCGAGATGAGATCACGAGCTCGCCTTGTGCGTGCGTTCAATAACAATTACTGTCGGTCGACCGAAAGAATTCTTACCTTTTTTTTTCGAATTATCGATCTCGAACATATGGTATATACTGAAGAGGACCTAATCTTATGATCGAAATTATGGTCTGTAATTGGTGATTGATATATATATTATATTTGATTAATATGTACAACTATGTCGGTTTTCATTGACATTAATTTTCTTTTTATTGATTTAATCTTTGGAGCCTTTTTCAATTTTAATTATTAATATAATTTTATATATTTTATATATTAATATTAGGTGTTGGAATTAATTCGTAGCGTTTTACAAGTGATGGGAAATACTTTCATTAATGTATTTTTTAATGCTCATGTGAAATAAATAACATTCTTTCATTAAAAACGCTACGAATTAATTCCAACACCTAATATAATTTTAATTAACTAAACAGATTATGTTTTTATTAGTATTAATAAAATGCAATAGTTAGTTTCTGAGAAATAAAGGAGTGTCACTTTAGGAGACCTATGTTAATATCGGCGACTTTTCTTTAGTAAAGTCTGTAATTTAATCAGAAATGATTTATATATTTATTAGGATAGAAAGCCTCACCCTGTGGCTCTTTATCCCTCGCTCCTACTCACTTTAACGCGTTGGAATAAGTAGGAGCGATAATGTAAGTAAGTAATGTGAGTAAGTAGGAACTATAATAGAAATTGAAACACATTTCACAAATACAGGATATTTGGAAAATAATGATAAATCTTTCGCATAGGAACAGAAGATAGACTAAACTGAGAAGAAAAGTCCTCTACCATTTTGAAATTTTCGTAATAATTAACACGCTATTAATTGCTAAAAATTGCTGAAAATTATGTTACGTCCTACAGATTCGCCATGACGTCGCCATGATTCTTTCCTTCGGTTCCACGTTGCGACTATGGTTGGCGTCTGCGAGACTCGAGTGGACCTTCTGATAACGGTCTAACAGAACTGAAAAGAGGCCAGATAGGCTCTGCGAAAATTCGTAAATACCAATCAACCCGAAAGGAATAACAATCTTAATGCAGGCCCGAAAAGAGACAAGATTGCAAAAGACATTATAAATGCACCGAAGTTACGCAATAGTAAAAATCTAAGCTTTGTCGTCCAAGACTGACCAACAATTTCATCTTAGGAAAACAGGCGCCACGTCGCGCTTAAAAAATCATAAAACGCATAGGATAACTTCACACGGTAGCGTTATCTAAGATCAGACTCGCGACTAACAATGGTTGCCCTGCACGCAAAACTAGTTATGCATGATAATCGTCTGTTACCTAGTCATATTTTCCGCAAGGATATTAATAACAGAATTCGTCATCCGTCTGGAGCAATCTTGCCTCTTTAAAGAAAAACATAAATCATTTATTTTCTTCTCGAAACTCCCCTAACGATGCACTTTAGATTAACAACGATAAGATGCTATAAAAATCGTAAATCTCGCGTGACATTGTAACCAATTATTCCATCCTATACAAAAGGCACTACGCCCTTTTTTCGGAGTATAAATAGAGATTCCGCGGAAGCGCAAAGCATCAGTACGGAAATTAGGCTACCTCGATCAGTCAGTGAAAATCTGCGTCAGTTCGCGTATTTTTACGCAAGTGCATCAAAAATTTGTAGGCAACAGTTATTATTGAGATCACCCAGTCTCTAGCCATTGCAACTGTCGCTCTCCTGGCGCTTTTGCGTGGACAGCGAGTCTCCTCGTTCATTTCAACCGATATCTACCCGAGATCTCGTGGACCTAACAGCTAAACAGTAAGTCGGCTTGCTATTCCATCCGGTTATCCACATATCTCCCCGTATAATACACACACACACACACACACACACACACACACACACACACACACACACACACACACACACACACACACATATATATATATACAGGGTGTCTCTTAAAATGGGTCGGGGCCACATTGAGGGGCCACATGAAAATTCTTATACCATTTTCACGCTCGAGCGGCAACGAAGCGTTCCTTTCCCCTCCTTGCGCGCCGCTCGAGTGTAGGCCGTTCTACAAATTCACGCGGCGCGACTTAACCGCATATTAGGCTTAGACGTTTCTTTTGTTAATTCGAAAACTACAGTATCTCAAAATGGTATAAAAATTATTTGTTCCCTTTGATCCATTCTCCACCCTCAATGTGGCCCCGACCCATCTTAAGAGACACCCTGTATATATGTATGTGTATATATATATATATATATATATGTGTGTGTGTGTGAGACAAGCATTATTCTGTCCCGCGAGCCTGAAATATTAATCGTTAAAGGTTATGACTATTCAGGTTAGAAAATCCGTCACAGAAATACTGCGATAAGAATAAGCGCTACGGTCATATTTTCATGTGAGGCGCGAGCCTGGGTCTGACATGGGTTACGTTAGATTACTTAATAAATTTTATTGCGAATGCTAAGCTATTTCCATATTAGATCCATATCAGGCACAAGAGTATACCTTTTATGGATCATATTAGATTTTTTTATGAGGTTATGGCGTGACAAAGTATCGTGGTATTCGTGGCATTGACGAGGAAATTTCATGTTTATTAAGCTGGACTCCTCTACCATCGAAAACTAAGTTCGGAATAGGTAAAAAATTTAGTGCTTTTTAGAAACTAATTTAATACCCTATTCTGAATTTTAGTGCTCAAACCGTTTAACAGCAATAAAAAAATTGGGAGTCCTACTTATGGCAAGGACCTCTCCATAAAAAAAATATATACAATGCACATACAAAAAATAAATACACAGCGTGCTAATTTAGTGCTCCAAAATAGAGCAAAAAAATTCAATATAGCGTAAATTCAAATATTATTGTGCAACATGTATTGTATTAAACACTACATCGTCGTATAGGACACCTATATTTAGAGAGCCAGTGATATACATATTTTTAAAAGTATTTACATCTAAAATAATGTATTTGATATATATTCGAAAGATAAGATTCCAATTTGTTGCTACCGTAAAAAAATAAAATGAATATATAAATAAATATAATAAACTCATTCCGATCGATGACGCCGAGGCTTAAATTCCATTAATTGCTCGTCAAAGAATTTGATGCTCGCATGAGCGTTATATTCCTATTAACATAATTCTTAGACGTCATAGTATCAAAATATATGCATTTACGATTTTAGTGCTCACTTAAAGTGATTGAAAATAAATAATTCATCGCGAAGAAGGGTGTGCCGCGACCTAAAATTCGTTATCCGATCGTCAAAGAATTCGGAATCACATCCGTGGATTCTCGATGCTGCACTGATTTATTTTTATTTATCGCGGAATCCCACTTCATGACTTTTTCGATGAGGCATAGAAAGTCGATAATAGTAAATACGCAAGGCATTTTGTAATTGTATTTAAATTAATGTCTATGTATTACATGAAAATTTATGGCTAAATCACCAATGCATTAAAAGTTTTTTTTTTGAGACGTTTGTCAAAGGGCTGCCGCGCAGCGCGTTGCCAATAAAGAGAATCAAAGGATTCTCTTTACCCGCCGCGGCAGCGGCGAAAATCTCTTACGCGACGAAATAATTATTTTGTCACTTTAAGTGAATATTAAAATCGGAAATGCATATATTTTGATACTACAATATCTAAAGGCCATTCTACATTAGTCATATCATAGCGTTGTAAGCGGCGCAAGCATTATGCGACTTTAAAATTGAAGCATCAGTTTAGCATCATGCGACTTTAAAATTAAAGCAACGGATTGGCTGAAGTAACAAACTTGTGACTTGCGACGTCTACGATACGACTACCAATGTAGAATGATCTTTAGGATTGTTTTGATATCAATATAACGTAAACACTAAATTCTTTGACGATCGGTTAACGAATTTTAGGGCGCGGTGCGCACTTTTTCGTGACTTATTAATTATTTTCAGTCACTTTAAGTGAGCACTAAAATCGGAAATGCATATATTTTACTACGATGTTTAAGGATTGTTTTAATACCAATATCAATATGCGAACACCGAAATCTTTGATGAGCAATTAATGAAATTTAAGCCTCAGCATCATCAGTCAGAATGAGTTTATTATATTTATTTATACATTCATTTTATTTTTTTCCGGTTAGTAACAAATTGGATCTTATTTATCGAATATGTCAAATCTACATCGATTTATCAAATCTACATTATTTTAGATGTAAATACTTTCAAAAATATGTATACTACGAACTCTCTAAATATAGGTGTCGTATACGACGATGTAATGTTTAATACATATTATAATATTTGCATTAAAGCTATATTTGAATTTTTTTAGTTTATTTTAGAGTACTAAATTAGCACTAAAATCTCTATGTACTTATTTTTTAAACGTGCATTGTATATATTTTTTTTATTGTGAGGTCCAGCTTGTCATTTAGCTGGACCTCCCAATTTTTTTTTATTGCTACTAAACGGTTTGAGCACTAAAATTTGGAATAGGGTACTAAATTAACACCTAAAAAGCACTAAATTATTGATCTATTCCGAACTTGATTTTCGATGGTGATCCAGCTTATGTTTCGCGATTTAGATACAGCCATCATTATGTTGAGTTGAGACCCATAGCTAGCAATGCTGACGTTATTCGTCATTTTAACGTCAAAATGACAAACGCCATCAACTTAAGACCCTATAATACTGCTAGAAAACGTTCTAACATGACGTCAAAATGATCTTCCAATGACGTCAATAGTCTGCGACATTCGATCGTCATTAAGACGTCATTAAGACGCCATTTAGTGACGTCATCCATGTAAGTAAATAATCAAAATTTGACGTCAAAATGACGTGTGTTTGCTACCTGGATTTCTTACAATTCGATCTACCGAAATACTTAAAATTTAATTGTATGTCAATAGGCGTTACAATACTTGCGCGCGCAATTATTGTTCAATTTCTCACTTTTACAAAAATTTTTCTAATAATTTTATCTGCGCTATCGCGTTCGTAGTATTTATTACATATTTACGAGAAGTGTTATGAGTGCAAATCCATGCAGCGGAATAGCGTAACACGAAATGAGAGCGGGACTAATCACAAGCGTTCCGTATTTCTCAACAATTTTTAGCAATATAGCTTTTGCGCATGCAGTTGCGTAATATACGCACACATCTATGTATTAATATGCACATGTTGTGTACACACATCTACTGATTATCTATGCAGTCCTGTCCAATTTGAACTCCGGAGCCAAAACCATCTACATAAAAAAATTCAATAAGATTTTAAAAGTATATAATACTTAATGAATTGTTGATAAGCGTTACTTAGATTCATATCAACACTTTCTAGTCCCCAAAATCTTATCCACATTGAATATTTTTGCGTCAATGGCTTTTCGTTTTGACTTCAGACTCTTTACTCCGTAACGGAAGCCAAATACACTTTAAAAGTTTATTATTATCTTAATTTAAAAAATTGTTATTACATTGTAGATGTTTAATGATTCTATTTTGCTTAGTTTCTTAAAACAGTCGAAGGAATAAGTTTGGATGCACCGTAATAGTGTTCGACATAACGGTTTACTTTCCTCGTTTTATCAAGTGAGTATAATCGAAGTATCAATATGTTCAAATGTGACACAATTTATACACGTAAAAATCTCATCGTAAAACGTGTGACTTGATAAATACGTACTTAAAAGACATTTAATATTTGAGTGATGAAAATGAATTACAATTATGTCGAGCACTATTACAGTGCGTCCAAACTTATTCCTTCGATTAGAAGCTATAGAGCAAAATAGAATCATTGAACAATAAGATAGGAAACAAGACCGTTTATGTTAAATAACATTACTTTTAAATACGAAGCGCTACTACGGTCTGAGTGTTGAAATGTTGAACTAATATATATATTTTCAAATAAATGAATTAATGAATTAATTTCAGAAATGATAATTACGTGCCGATATGATTGTCAGGCTTTCAACGCAATCAATCTGAAATATTAATAATCTCCCAAATTTCCCAAATTAATCTTAAAAAACTATAATAAACTTATTGCGAAAAAATATTACCTCGGCCGGGAGTCGATCTCTTGCATTCCGTGCGAGCGTCCTGAGCCTTTAGACTACCGAGACTTTAGCAATAATTCTTCGCAATAACCAATATGTATAGAGAGTTACACATTTTTTCAGCGCGCGTGTATAAACAATAAGATAGAAAATAAAACCGTTTATGTTAAATAACATTACTTTTAAATACAAAGCGCCACTACGGTCTGAGTGTTGAGATGTTGAATTAATATATATATTTTCAAATAAATGAATTAATGAAATAAGAATCATTGAACATCTACAAAGTAATAATAATTTTATAATTAAGATAGTAATAAGCTTTTAAAGTATTTCACTTACGTTTTTGTTTTAAACATTTATAACTCTTTAACTGCTAAGAAGCGCGATTGCGTTTCCCATAAGATTTCTCATAAGTATGTAATAAATGCTACAAGCGCGATAGCGCAGATAAAATTGTTAAAGAAATTTTTGTAAAAGTGAGAAATTGGACAATAATAGCGTGCTACAAGTATTGTAACGCCTATTAACATACAATTAAGTCTAACAAGTATTTCTGTACATCGAATTGTAAGAAACGCTCTTAGAATTCGACGTATTGAATAATTGTTTGATTTGTATATCAATAATATGTATATCAATAACAGTTTTAATGCTTATTGCACATAATTATTGTCTAATTTCGCTCTTTTACGACATTTCTCTAACAACTTTATCAATGTAATTAAAAAAACAATCCGATATACAAAGGATTCAATATTCATTTTAACTGCATCTAATTTATAATTTAATGAAATTAGCATATTTAAAGTATGTGAAAAACAAAGAGATGTGATAGAGAGGAAAAATAAGAAGAAACGTGTTTTTATAAATGTGCGAATGCGTCCGATCAGTATGCGCCCCGCGCGTAAAATGCTCGCATCTAATCGTGAGCTTCTACCCGTCTCTTTTACGCTAATTATTTCTTCTCGTAATTTGAAAACTAAGCTTCAGACAAAATTTTCGCAAAAACAAAATTCGTTTTAGAATTAAGGAATATGCCACTTTAAGGATAAACGTTTATTCTGGATCACCCTGTATGTACGATTTTATCGCCTAGGGAATGTAGCTTTTTAATTCTCTTTATCAATATTTTTTTCCAATTACGACAATCTAATCTGTTTTCGCATAAAGACGCACAGTACAATACCATTTTTGCAATTTACAATATTAAAAGTAATATTATTTTCTATAACTTATACATAATCCATCACTGCTTTCAATTAATATCCTTACGATATTTGCGTAGAATATTAGCGAATAAGAAACGGGCACATCATTATAGCGGACTGGCTTCATCTCTATAACAATCTGCTCTCTATATTCCTATGTCTATTGTAACGTCCGCCGATAAAATAAACGCGAATGTACTTCTACTTAGCTTTAAGAGATCACGCCACACATACAATTTCCAAGCTAGTGCACTCTGAACATAACATTACGGCGATAATATAAAAGTCACTATAATATAATAAATGGAATATTACCGTGATCACAAAAATATATAACTAATATAACACAATATCTATAATAGTACTAGTTATACTCGTACTTCCATTCATTTTCTTTTCTCCAATTCGAAATTAACAACAAATGAAAAACTAATTAACAACAAATGAAACAAGAAAAAAGGTGTCAGTACAAAATGTGTACTAATTGCACAAATGACAATTGCGCCACGTGCAAGAAATATAAACGATTAAATAAATGATTACCGAAACTGATTTATTAAATATACTCGAAATTACTTTTATAAAATTAAACCCTGAGCAAATATAAATTGTAAACTTAAGAAATGCGGCGCAAAAACTCATCCGATACGCGGAACACTGACGGGCACGGAAGGCTCAAGGATGACTCGAAAAATATAGAATATAAGCGAACGCTTTTAAAAATGAAAGAAACTTATCACGTTATTTTGCCCGTCGTTTAAACGTAATTGTAGCTACCGCGACGTAAATAGTGCTAAAAGAAATTGTAATAAAATAACCACTGGTGTTACGTATGAAGCTAAATATATTCTATTTAAAAAACTACAAGATTGGCTAATCTTATCTCTCGAAGTCCTTTGTGGATCCACGAACCGTGAAATACCGGCACAACAATTTGGTGGCAGCAGTGGGATCAACATAGTTGACACAGGACTTGAGAGCGGCGACGATAGCAGCAACAATCTGTAAATAAAGTGGATTAGTTAAAACAAGGAAGAAGCAGTTTAAGGCGGAAAGCATAAGCTAAATTCTCGTTCAAGGCGAGCACCTAGTATAACAGCCAATGATCAGGACGCAGATAGCAGCATAACTCGAGAGGCGCGATCTATCAAACGGTGACTCAGCACATGTCAGGCAACAAACATCGAATAAGTAACATTAACCGCTTTAATATAAGTCGGAAAACTTTTATGCAATCATTGTAAACGGATAAATGTCCAGAAGCGAAAACAATCGTTATACTCTGATACCTTCGCAAATATATAGCGAGCTTGTACCAGTCTTAGAATTAGCCAAGTAAACCCTGTGCGAATTGTCGAAGAAGCCGTGCGAGACATACGCGACAACGTGCACCGTGTGTTGGAACCGCGATATTTAAGCGATAGCGCATCCGATTCAGAATCTCATCCGAATATTATTATCGAGTGTGTATTCCCATTCGTGGATTTAGATCACAGTTTACTAGTTGATAATAGGATAGAACAACGAGAATTCTCTTTAATTTCATACGAGAGTAATTTATTTGAAAACGCACGCACTAATTCGATACCAGGAGAGGATTTTTATAATCTAAGATATGTTCTGTTGATCTCTTGAAATTTATATTTAATTGGCCTCGGTAATAGTTAGAGTTTTTATCAAAGTTATGACCAAAGTTACGTTTCAAGCAGTCTATTAATTGATCGATCGTATCGTGTATCTCATCTTCAACAGTTAAGTTACGCGTGCCCGGTTAGTTTCTTAGTAATCAAACCAAGTGATTTTCATTAGTTAACGGGGCTAGTTCTTTTGCGCGTTTACAGACTCGTGCAAACTAAAATAGGTATATTGTGTCCGTCATATTTCGGGACAAGTTCGAGAGCATCACGAATAAAAGAGTTAGGATAGTGACCGTCAAGTGTGGAGGAAAGATTCCCGAGTTCGACGGTTTACGTTACTATTTTTTGTTTCTTCAAATTTCTTCCGTTCCAAATTTCTTTCTCTAATTCTAGTTGCTGCAATATCATGGCTTCAGGTTATTCCTTCAATCGCTTTTCCCTTTCTAACATTTGCTGTGTTTAAAGGCGTCCATTTCTGCTTCAGATAATGGTTGATTCTCTATGTCCATTCCACGCGATTTGTTACACTGGGATCGTGTGTTCTTTGCCATTGGGTGGAGACAAAGATTTAAACAAAGAAAGGATTCATTTTTAGTATTGTCGCTTTAATTACGTGCGAGCAATTTCTAATCTATTCTTGGCGCCGCAATGATAACAAAAATGTTAGTAAACATGATGAGATAACCGTACTAGGAACTCCACGATTCTAGCTTATATGAATCCTCAAGGGTCTTCTAGGTCGTCAAAGCTTTCCCCGTTATGCGTTAGACAGTCAAGGAAACCGTTGAATATCCGGAATAGTCCGGACAAATTTTGCATTCTGATATGGATCGCGATATAGCTAATCGCACAATCGCTCATTGCACGAGCTACAATCTGGAATAAATTCTCTACCGATCTGAATATAATGTCGAAAAATGAGACGGTAAGCTTTACGTTCGGTGGCTGTTGATTTAAACATTTTGCGCAAAGGTTCTTAACATCGATTTCGCGCTGATAAGCAATTCGATTACGCAAATGGATTAGCTCACAGGATAAGTATATGACTTCGGATGGAAATATATATGTACGACAATAAGTAGAGGGACTTGACAAGGATGAAAATACAATTCTACAAATAATTATTTAACATAGTTGCCATAAGAATATACGCGCATTTGTTTTGGTGCACATCTTATTATGATAAAAAGGTTTTTGTTGAAACAAAATGATATCCCATCACTGTCATTAGTTGTTACGTTCCAGATAAGAATGCTGAGCTAGTACGAACAAGCGAACATGTCCCAGCAAATTCAAATTAGGATTACAACTGTTATATTTAGTTAGAGATGATGAAAACGAGTAGGGGCCGAGCGGAAACTTACGGAGCTTCTTCTCGATAATAATTGAAGCTAGGTAATTTAGTTAATGTTGACTCGATGTTAATGTATAGTGAAACATGAAACATGAAAGTTAAAGTAACATTAGATTGATTGACGAAGTGGCAACATAATTTGTCGAAATGATAGATGAAACTGATCAAGAAAATGATTAACAGGGAAAGGGAATATCGCTCTCGATATAGTTTATTAAAGTAAATTAAAATAGCTATATCTCTTCCTGATTGTCTTTACTTGATGGCCTGTCAGTGAGAGCCATTGGCTTTTCTTGTAAGTGTCTCGCCTTTTAGGTTTCCTACTTTAATTAAAGTAAGTACAGCTCCTGTATCTAATAATAGATTTATTCGACCCTTCTTCATTTCTTTCATCGGTAGTATTACAAGTCGAAGGCCAGTATTCGCATATCTTCCGGTCACTTACGTAATTTGATGCTCATTAGCGGCTCGCATTTTTCACATCCTCCTTTTCTCTTTTTCTTCTTCGCTGCGAGCGAAGATTCTTCGCTCTCACTTTGTCGCTTATTTCATCTTATCTCAGTAGTATTTATACGCTTCGTCTTATGATCGGTGTCTCGCTTCGCATGTTGCTTCGACTCCTTGTCGGGCCGTCCGTTCAGTGATCAGCACTCATTTCTTTTATGTTCTTTTTTGCAATATGTGCAAAATTTCTCGATGGCATTTATATTTGTTGGTTTATCGGCTCGGGACACAATGAAAATCTGTTAGCGTAACGACTTCATTGATAGTCTCGCCCATAATGGCCTACTTTTCCGCATTTGCTGCACTGTACATTCGAATTTTTTGAGTTTTGGCTTTGACCATATTTATTATGATCATTATTATTCACTCGTGAGGTAGGCCCTTTTACACGTTCTTCCGCGCTTGCTGTATTGATAGCTTCTTGCAGGCTTGAATATTTTTGTGATCGTAATACTAGTTTAATATCTTCGCGCAGTCCTAATTTGAAATTTAATAAAGCTTGATCCTGAATCGTTTCTAAAATTGCTCGCTTCTGCTCGCTGATATTTTCTCGTTTCTCGATCAACGATTCATATAGCTCCATAGCTAAAGTATCCACGCGTCGTCATAGATGTGAGCGCTTTCGCTTTTGTTTTAAAGCGCTAAATTCTAATTGTAGATGTGATGTTCCGCGTTTTCCTAAGTAATTGGTTTCTATCTCTCGCCTAATTGTTCGAAGTCTGTTGTTTCTAATTTGGAAGTCTAACAGAAGTTTTCCTTTCAATTTCGTGTTTCTTCTAACAAGGCTGATTTTTCCATGAAATTGACCTCTATCGCATAGGTATCTAGCATTTATAAATTCCTGCCGCGAATGTCCGTCTATTTCCAGATTATATCAAACTCCGTACATCTTTTAATCTTAAATACAAGTCGATTTCTTGCTTCCCGCACATCATCTTGTGTACGTCTATAAGTGATGTTTAGCGCTTTATCGTCGGGATATGTTAGTCGAAAGTTTTTGATCGCAATTTGCAATTTCCTGCTCATTCTATCTTGCAATCCCGTAATTGCTTCTATCATTCTATCTAATATTTCCTCTTGCCTACTTTAAATTGATGCTTCGCGCACGCGTTTTCCTATAGTATTTCTGAGACAACCTATTTCTGTTTCTATTTCCGCGTTCACTACCGGCAGATTGTTCGCGATCTCACCATTTTCACGCGAGGTTGACGGTTGATGCGTCGCCATACCGTATAAAAGGCTATAACCGCACCATGATGCAAGTAGACATGGTGTGTTTTTGCGCATTTTTATTTGCTGCAGCCAATCAGAGCTTGATCCGCCATTTTTGGGCGGATTTTGTTTCAATACGCCTGCTATAACAATAAAACTCAGTTTCACACATAACAAATAATCACTTATTTATAGTAAATGGCGGATCAAGCTCTGATTGGCTGCAGCAAATAAAAATGCGCAAAAACTTATGTTTAGGCAAGTTCGAATGATAAGTCCGCTTAGTTTCGATCGCGCCCACGGCAAGACCGTGCGCGCATGCCCTCCGCGTTTCTTCTGCGTCGATTGTTAGCGCATAAGACAATGGCAGAATATCCGACGTGACGATCCATACGCGCTTATCTTAGATGAAAGACAATTACGAGTGCAAAAGGATTTGTCTTATTAACTCAAATTAGAGATTAACATAAGGAGAATTTAGGTATGCACGACATTCATTACTTTGTGGTCAACGATTAACGTTGGACGACGTATGCGATTAGTGCATGTACAAGGCCTACGGCTGCTATGGAAGTTTGACGAGCATCTCAGGCAGGATTGCCACCACCATCTTATCGTTCGATGATCTCGGACAACGTAGCTCTGGATAATGTCATGGTCACATTAAGCTGTGCGTCGTGTCATTCTCACTTTTCCGTTCAACAACAGTCTTGAGTGGTGCCCGGCAAGCACCAAATGGGCCTTGATGATAAGTTCAAACGGTGACTCTCTCTCACCGGACAAGAGCACCAAGTGATGATAAGCTCACACGGTATCTCTTTCAACTCCTTTCCACCAATGTTAATTTACACAATTCCATTTTTCAGAGTATTTAAAAACTCAAGTCTTGAACTTGAATCGCCTGGAAAACCTTGAGAGTCCGTTACTAAAATAAACGTGTGCTAATTTTTGCGCAAATAGGTAAATTATTTGGACTTAAGCCGATTAAATTGAAATTAGCATAGAAACTCAACACAATGATGACCACGATTACCAAATCGCTAGGAGCCCTGGAAACTCTGAATTGTAATACAAGTACATGGAATCCGATTTTGGTGTATTATTTAGCACGTTTGCTAGATGAAGATATGCATGAAGCATGGGAGATAAAATTGGGACCGTCCACATCGTATCCTACGTTAAATTCGAAGGATTTGTAATTGGTCACACGAGAGCGTGAGAAACATCGACCAAACTTACTAAGGAAAAAGGTCGATTGTCTTGATTCTCAAGCAAGCCGGATGCAAGCCGAAGTCTGATGGTACCTCATCGGCGAAAGGTGAACTAGCCTGCCGACTATGTAAGTCCATACATCACCTCTTCAATTGCTCTATTTATCTGTCACAGCCCGTTGAACGTCGACGATGCACCATTTACAAGTTAAATTTATGCTTTAATTGCCTGGGGACGCATGCGATTGGGAATTGTCCAAGTTTTCGCTGTTGTAAAAAATGCGGCAAAAGACACAATATATGACGATCGGTAAATTATTGATAAAGTCGGTATCAAAAATGGCTGCGGATATCTCAGTTGATGACGCTCCGTCCTCTCTTGTTACTCAATTCAATCAGAAACTGACTAAAATTTTCCGGTGACCATGCTCAATGCGTCAGTAATCAGAACCGCTTACAATACTTGCAACATGTCAAGTTAAAGTAAAGATCCGCGATGACCAATTTATATCCACGTGCTGTTAGATCCTGGATCTGAATTATCCTTTGTTACAGATAAATTGATACATTTGTTAGAGCTACCTTGGACGCACGCCGCGATTCCGTTACTGGACATTGGCGGAATGTATTCAACTAGAGACTCGGTTCACATTAGGCTTCATTCTATAATTGATAATTCAATCTTTTACATGCATTTGTCCTTCCGCGGTTAACGTTCGAATTGCCATCCTTTGAAGTAACTGACGCGTTATGGGCTTATCTCATCTAGATCTCGCGGATCCTAACTTTGAGAAACCCGAGCCGATTCACATCATTATTGGCGCTGATTCGTACGATCAGGTTATCAACCCCGAATTAATAAAAGGTGATTCTTCATCACTTATTATGCAATCAACATTATTTGGGTGATTTCTGGACTCATCACATCGAATATTCATGATTATAGTGGATGCATTTACCATTGTATGATCGATCGCGATTTGCAAGATCTGACTTGTTTCTGGAATGAAAAGAAGATTCTAACTCGAAGCGTCTCTTAACCGTCTAACGCGAAGACTTTGAGCCCCGATTA
The DNA here is from genome assembly GCF_024713525.1 of Acromyrmex echinatior. Taxonomy (NCBI): domain Eukaryota; kingdom Metazoa; phylum Arthropoda; class Insecta; order Hymenoptera; family Formicidae; genus Acromyrmex; species Acromyrmex echinatior. Next base: position 2,326,594 of record NC_141860.1, on the reverse strand, counting down.
ATTGCGAGGAATACTTTCTTTCTATCTTTTTTCGAGATCAAAGTAGCTGATACATAGTTCGATTCCCGGCAATCTTATTAGGGGATTCATCTTCTATGACATCTTCGATGCTTGTCGCGACTCCGTCGGAAGTTCGATGGAGAACCCTCTTATTGTGAACTATATGGTTTTCTTAAGAATATCAGTCATTAAGACACATGGTACCAGTAGTGGAATCGAAATCGATTTTCTCGTTTTCTATTTCACTATGAGATACTGCGCGATAGCAGTCAATCAATCAAACTCCGAGTAGTCTTTAATGGGTCAAGTCCGTCCAATTAGCGGTATTTCGCTAAACGATATCTTACATTCAGGAGTGAAACTGCAGATAAATCTTTTCGATGTGCTGTTGTGGTTTCGATCTCATCGTTACGTTTTTTCATCGGACATTACCAAAATGTATCGACAAATATCAGTTCATCCGAGGGATCGTAATTTTCAACGAATTTTCTATTACGATTTGGAAGATCATTTGCATCCATATCAGTTAATCATGATAACCTATAGCTTAAGTTGTGCTCCATTCTCCGCGTCTTGCAATAGATTATCACCGATGAAGATTCTCGGTTCCCTAAAGCTATGCCTCCACTGACCAAGGGAAGATATATAGATGACATTTTTAGAGTTGCCGAATCGATCGATGAATCCAAGGAAATAATAAGCGAAGTAACGCAATTCTGTAGGACAGACGGCTTTCCATTACAGAAGTGGAATAGTAATTGTCCGGATTTGTTAGAACATTTGTCGGTATTATCGAGTGACAAGACGTCCACCGTCGAGATTCCTTTCGCATGAAGGTACTAGATTTCTGCTGGCAACCTCACACAGACGTTCTCAAATTCACAACAATGCCGCTTTCCAGACGATGTTTTACGAAAAGATCTGTTTTATCTGAGATAGCGCAATTATACGAAGGCAAGTCAATAAGTTCTTAGAAAATCTGTCAGAGGGCACTCCCAGTGTCATGTCACATTACTTTTTGACAAGTAGCATCTTTTAACTGATTACTCTCAAATTTTGAGCGGAATTCATCGCGTGGTTTCATTTCTGTAGACGATTAAAGCGAACAATTTTTGTATTTTTTTGCAAAATGAAAAAAAAATGAATTTCATGCAGTGATCAAACATCTACATATGAAAGGTTTAACGCCGAAAGAAATCAAAGTCAAATAATGTTCATAGCACATCTGGACCAGCATTTGCGACTGTATACAATTGGGTGAATGAATTTAAATGTGATCGTACATCCACATGTGATGCACCTCGTTCGGGACGTCCAATTGAGGTTGCTACGTCAGAAATCATCGATAAAGTCCACGATATTATTTTGACCGATCGACGAGTGAAAGTGCGCGAGCTTGTTGAGGCCACAGGCATACACATGGCGCAGTGATTTCAATTTTGCACGAATAATTGGCTATGAAAAAGCTATCGGCAAGATGGGCGCCGCGTTTGCTCACGATAAACACGACCGTGTGATGATTTCAAAACAATGTTTGGAGATGTTTCAACGTAATCCAGATAAATTTCTGCGTTGATTACTGTGGACGAAACATGGATCCATTACTTCACATCTGAGACGAAGAAATAGTCAAAACAATGGACTTCACCGAGTGAACCAGCTCCGAAGAAGGCGAAGACCGTGAAATCGGAAAGGTGATGGCCACAGTTTTTTTTTGGGATGCATGCGGTATAATTCATATCGATTACCTTCCGTCGAAGTAAATGGCGATCAATGGCGATTACTACGTAGCCTTATTGAACCGTTTCAACAATATTTTAAAGAAAAAACGTTCCCATTTGTCGAAGAAGAAAGTGCTCTTCCATCAAGACAATGCACGAGTTCACATGTGCCCGGCATTGATGGCCAAATTCAACGAATTCCGCTACGAATTGCTTCCACATCCAGCCAGATTTAGCCCACTGCGACTATTTCGTGTTTCCAAACCTAAAGAAATGGTTTGGAGGAAAGAGATTCACCACCAGAGAGCAACTCATCGCCGAAACAGAGACTTATTTTGAAGGGTTGGACAAATCATATTATTCAGACGGCTTGAAAAAATTGGAGAATCGTTAAATCAAGTGTATCGAGCTGAAAGGAGACTATGTTGAGAAATAAAAATGAATGGATCAAAAATATGTGTTTTACTATGTGTTTCTAAAAACTTATTGACTTGCCCTCGTACGACCCTCTCATCGCACCCGTTGTAATTTGTGCGAAGATATTCATCCAGGAACTTTGGGTGATAAAGATAAACTGGGATAGTTCCCCTGTCGTCTGTTACAAAATCAGTAGTATGACTTTAAGTAACAATTATATGTACTCAGTAACTTGAATATTCCTCGATGGATTAGCATCTCGTTTTCTGCACTTTCTACCCGGTTATATGGGTTTTCTGACGTATCTCAACTCGCTATGGCGGCGGTAGTCTATCTTAGGGTTGAAACGCCGGAGTTCGGAATTCAAGTCGGTATTGTTTGTTCCAAAATCAAAGTCGCACCTTTAAAGAAAATTACCACATCACGACTCGAATTAAACGTCGCGTTGATGCTATCCCGCTTTGTGTCTAGCGTACGGGACACGTTAGCCTTGGAAAACAATCCGATTTTTCTTTGGACTGACTCATCCGTAGTTCTCACTTGGATTTCGTCTCATCCCGCAAGATGGAAGAAATATGTTCGTAACCGTATAACGATCATGCAGGAAACATTGCCTTCCACTTCGTGGCACTTCCTTTCCGGCAAAGAAAATCCAGCTGACTGCGCAACAAAAGAAGTAAGCGCGCGTGATCTTGAGCAGCATCCGTGGTGGTCTGAGTCACTGTGGTTGTGTCAAACGTCGACCAGCTGGCCTAACTCGCCGAGCATAACTTCAACTTCCTCCGCCAACGCGAACTTGGAGGAAAGTTGAAATCAGATACTTACGTCACTTCAGAGCATTCAAGTGACTCCTTGGGATTTCTTAGAATGCTCTTTTCTTACGAAACTTCTATGAATTACCACTATTTGCCGACGCACAGTTAATCGCTTTCAGCGAATGTCATCAAAATCGGCCAATGAGCCTCTAATCCCAAAAGAACTATTACAAAGTTTTTACTTTTGGATTTGTCAGGTGTAACGGAGCTACTTTCCACGCGACGTTAAGATACTGGCGAGAAGAGGGAGCTTACCAAAATCGAGCCTTTTGATTCGGCCTACTCTATTTACAGATGAACTCGGTATCTTTTGCGCGGACGTGCGGTTTGGAGTCCGATGCCGAATATCCATTTCTTCTATCAAAACAATCATCTCTTATGACGTTAATAATCGCGGATGCCCATATTCAAACCTTGCATGGAATTACGTTGGTGCACATCCGCCATCAATATTGGATATTAGGCAGACGAGTTTCAGTCTGATCTTTCATCCTCAAACGCATAATATGTGCAGACATCGTCATAATCTAGCGCAACAAGTGGCGGAGGAAGTTGATGAGTCAATTGCTCCGATTAAGAATTACTCTTTCGCCCCTTCTTATATATCAGAGTCGACTACGCTAGCCCCATAATAATAAAGACATGGCGAGAACGGGCAGTGAAAAGTTACCGAGGCTGTCCAGCTATTTTGTGTTTCTCTACTTTTGCTGTACACATAGAAATTGTCACTGATTATACTACTGAAGCCTTAATTTTAGCTTACAAACGATTCACGACTCGGTGTGGAATCTGTGTTACTTTGCATAGTGATTGCGGTACTAATTTCATTGGCGCCGATCGCGAATTTAGAAGACGCTTCAACTCAGCCTCGAAGGAATTAAAGGAGCTAACATCCGTCTAAGTTTACTAAGTTTCATCTTCGTCGTGTAATAGGTAAATAATAGTTACCTACGAAGAGCTTTCAATCTTCACTGCTTAAGGAGAGTGCTGGAGTGTCCTGTTTTATCATTAATTATTAAAGACTCTTTTCTCTTAATTGTGTTTATGGATTGAAAAATCCTTCTCCACAATTAAAGTATTGATAACAATGCAATTCGCCAGCTACATTTGAATACGAAAAACGAAAGAAAATTGAAAACTTACAGTTTTGTTATCGGCTTCTGTAGTTAACATGTCACAATATGAGTTGCATATAAGAGTTTCAGATCTTGCACTTTCATAAAAAGTAGGCGAATTGCGGAAAACTTAAACGAACAATCCTATGCTTTTAGAAACGAGGTAAGGGTTAGTATAAGAGAAAAGAGTATCCGAAAATTTCATTTGTATATTACGAATGAAATTGATGTGAAGCCATGAAACCAAACAGTATTTTAGTTCCGCGATATTCCGACAGGCACTGTCATGAAAAGTGCGTCGCTGAACCATAGAAATGATCTGAATTATCGATCTACTCAGGTCCATATCAATAAACGTGCCCTGGTCAAAGTTTTTTCTTTTGAGAGGAAAAATAATAAAATAAATATGATATTAGTTATTTTAATTTTGTTAATTTCTTTCTAAACAAGAAACGTACCATATTATTTACATATGAATACAAATGAAGATAATTATTTTAATTGCACTATTCTATCTTTTACATACATTTTATTTAGTAAATTATTGATGCATATATATAAAATAACGTATATATATATATATTTAGGTATATATATATATATATATATATATATATATATACATATATATGCGCGCGCGCGCGCGCGCGCGTGTGTGTGTGTGTGTGTGTACATATATACAACACATGTCTAAACTTTATTTATTGAATTATTTACACATACATATATCAGGGTTTGGAACGCGATGTATGTTTCGGTTGAGCTTCGATTCTGCTCGGATGTCGAAACGACAAGCGGCAGACGAAAATAAAATTTTCGAATACTCATTGCTCTTATATTAAAGCTCATAACTCGTTTCTGCAAGCATAGTATTGTTCTTAAGGTTTTTTGTAAATCGTCAGCTACTTATTTTAAACGTGCAAGGTCTGAAATTATTGTATACCAGCTTGATCAAAAAGTTTCTGGAAGAGACCACCAGGTGATGCTCTGAGTCAGCTGATTTGAGTTCTTTTTTTTTGGCTAGGTTGCCACATCTATCATTGACATTTCCATCAAATTTTATCGCCATAGCTTGACATTTGTAAAAATTATGCCGTCTTGAGTACATCTACCTCTGCGCGTGTTTTCGATTTTTTACAGTTTTAAAAATGGAGTTGAATTTGCAACGAGTTTGTATTAGTCAAGAACAAAACGAATACCATCCAACAGCCATCGAATTCACCCGATATGGCTCCCTGCGATTTTTTTCTGTTCGATCGAGTCAAAAAATTGCGGGGAACGCGTTTTAACAGCCGAAAGGAGGTAATGGAAAAATCGAAGACGGCTCTGATGGCTATACCAATAATAGAGATCCAGAAATGTTTCGATAGCTGGATCAAGCGCTGGCATAAGTGCGTTGCAGTCGCTGGAGAATACTTTGAAGGGGACAATACCACTTTTGATGAATAAACTTGTATTTTGAATTTTCTGAACGAATTCCGGAAACTTTTTGATCAAGCTAGTATAGCACATTTTTGACTCGACTCGGATGTCGAAACGACAAGCGGCAATCTCGTAGCAGACGTAGCATATAAATGGAATTTTCGAATACTCATTGCTCTTACATTAAAGCTTATAACTCGTTTCTGCAAGCATAGTATTGTTCTTTGAGGTTTTCTGTAAATCGCCAGCTACTTATTTTAAACATGCAAGGTCTGAAATTATTGTATATAGCACATTTTTGACTAGACTCGGATGTCGAAACGACAAGCGGCAATCTCGTAGCAGACGTAGCATATAAATGGAATTTTCGAATACTCATTGCTCTTATATTAAAGCTCATAACTCGTTTCTACAAGCATAATATTGTTCTTTGAGGTTTTCTGTAAATCGCCAGCTACTTATTTTAAACGTGCGAGGAAATTATTATATAAAGCACATTTTTTATTCGACTCGGATGTCGAAATGTCGACTTAGTAAGAAGCGCCATTCCTCTTATCGCGCACAAGAGAAATATCGCTATTTAATTACAGAAATGGATTGAATCATTATATAAACCAGCAATATTATTATCGGTTGGAAACGCTATAATAATAATATATTTTTGTATATATAGAAATATATATCAGGATCGTTGTTTAGAAAAAGAATCATTGTCCTTGCTGTATCGGCGATGATGCCAACCAGAATCGATAGAAATCACATTCTTGAATTGAACGAATTATTGAAACAGAAGTACGACAAAGTGAGACAGAGAAAAAACAAAAAAGGATAGAAACTCCGATTGTAATCAGTGAGACTCCGTACGCCGAGTTGGGCTCGTCGAACGAAACAGCGAGTCTATCCTTCAGAGTCTCTCTCTCTCTCTCTCTCTCTCTCCCTCCTCCCTCCCCCTCTCTCTATGGTCACTTGTTTCTAGCTTTCTGGGAAATTTCGGCTGCTCAACATGTATAATTAAGAGGAGAAAGAATATTATAGATAACATATAAATTTTAATAAATTATGCTAATCCTATATTCCTCCAATTTATAATAGCAAAAATAATTTCAAAACACGATAATTTACGAGATATTGATATTTCCATGATTTTCCATGAGCGTTATATACCACGTTCATAGAAGTGATTTGCAAGACCTCGGCGTGGTCTCACGCGTAAAGTGCGAGATCTGAATGTTAGAGATCCTATGATCAATTCTTTTTTTCTTTTTTCATAATTTTTTTTTTAAATAAGTGACATTGTTAATAAACACATATTACAGGCTAAATATATTTTTATTTAATTATTGAAATTATATGTGTATTTCTAAAAGTTTTAAACCGACAATTTTATTAAAAAATAATTCGACGTAGTATGCGTCAAATAGAAAACCAGTATTTTTATATGTAAAGATATATGTGAGATCTGTTTACCTTTAGAAAAAATCCGAAAAGAAATCATATTTCTGTAATAATGTTACGTTGATGTCGATCGGTACTTTCTGTAAAATGTTTTTTTTATAACCATCATCCGAATGAAAATTTTGATAATCAATCAAATCGCAAAAGTGCGATGATTAATATAATTATAGGATGATGTCAATATAATTTTATAATTAACAAATCAAAAAACCTTTATATGTGGCCAATTCGGCGTGTTCGCACGGAGACTCACCGATTACAATCGGAGCTTCTATCCATTTTTGTTTTTTCTCTGTCTCTGTCGAAACAACAGAAATTGAAAGAATTTTAAATCACAAACACGGTTGCCAGTTCTTCGTTTTTTTTTTGACAGACTTCGGTTTCTTAGACTAATATTCAATACTCCAGCAGATGTGAAAATCTCCAATTTTTGTCGTCTGCTGGAATATTAAATATTAATCCAAGCAACCGAAGTCTGGAAAAAAAAACGGAGAACTGGCAACCGTGTTTGTGAATTAAAATTCTTTCATTTTCTTTTTATTAAATTATGTTAATTATATATCTTTCTTATTAACGTATAATAGCAAAAATGATTTCAAAACATAAACATTGATGAGATATACAATACTTTCCGTGTATGTACCGCTGCATGTACCGCATTCGTCGAGGTGATTCGCAAGAACTCAGCGTGGTCTCGGGCATTGGGTGCAAGATCAGAAGATCTTATGTTCGATCCTGCTTTTTCTTTTTTCATAATTTTTATTTAATAAATAACGTTATTAATAAACATATTACTCCAAATATACTTTTTATAAAATTTCAGAAATTATATACGTGTACTTCAATATTTTTCTTTTACTCGAAATTAGTTGCGCATTTCGGGCCGAAATGCTGCCTACTTTTCCTTCACAACCGCTCACGTGCGGACGTGTATCTCAAGAGCATAGTATAAGAAACATGCTGCGACCATACCTTCCAGCAAATTGTCATGAAAATATTTTCTTTCCTATATAATATTGTATTTTCTTAATAATGATTGAACATCATATTATATAATTTAATGCATTTTACTGAATGTAATGTACTTTTAAAATATTACTTTATTATTTTTATGATACATTCAGTTTCAAAGAGCTACTGATCACGTTTTTGTGCCACAGAATGTAATATAGAATTTTACTTTACCGCGTCATATATCTGGTCATCTATTTGTATTTTTTTTTAATGGAATAAACCTGGAGAATGCACTTAAATGACGTATCAATAATAGAACTTTAAAGATAATAGAGAGTTTTTATAATAACGTGGATTTAGATATGGTGAACGCCTTTTCTTAATTAGTCGCTAAGGAGAAAATAATGTGACCATGATATTGATTATGTATCTTTTTTCTTAGAATGAAAAGTAAAAATTTTTTGTATATGTATATGCACACATATATCGTTTTGCGTGACGCTGTAGAAAACAACAGCGTTATACGAGTCAATTAGCTGTAACCAGTATGACCCGCGTTAGTATCGTTGCCGCGTAACAGTACTGTCAATTCAGTGTAATGTAGTAGTGTTCTACACACAACTATATATATATGTGTGTGTGTGTATGTATATTTATATAATGTCTACAAAATAGAAAAAACATAGTAGCAGAATATTGTCTGCCTTTGGTAAGAGAAGGTTATGGGTGCTTTCTAATAAGCGACTCACTCAGTACAATACAGTATCTCATCCTTGTATTGGCGAACAAGATTGTAATGATGCACCGTGTCACACTGTGTCTTTTGTTGGAAGGCACTCTATAAGACCAAAATTGGTTATTGTGATGAGTGTTTCTTGTTGGAAGGCACTCTATAAAGCCAGAATGGAAAAGGTTAGCATCTTTATGTCATTCGTGAATATATCACTTTTATTTATCATACAAGATATGGTTAAATGTTATAACAATAAATTGTGCTTTGCCTAATTATGATCCAATGTCAGAGGCGTTCATCGTGGGCCGACTATTTTTAATTTACTGCCAGAGGCGTTAATTGTGAGCTGGCTAGCTATAACAAAGTACCACAGCCGTAAATCGTGCTTTGACTAGTTATAGATAAATGTCAGAGGCGTTCATCGTGGACTATTTTTAATTTACTGGCAGAGGCATTCGATTATCAAATTTGTGAAATACAATTACGGAACCAATTTGCGTCTGCAATTAAAGAAATGTGAATAGATGCATTGTCATGATGGAATCAAAAGCTAATTGTTTGACATGACCGAAACAAAGAAAATAATGAAGAAAAAAAAACTGAATATCAGTAAACAGTTTCTTTGAAACCTTACAACTTTTGTCTGAAGCGTTTTTTCTAAAAAGATATGTAATGGCCTTATAGCACAAGAATGGCCGTAATTCAATCGTAGAACGTGAATCATAGTCATAGGTCAACGCATTATATTTCGGCCTACTGCCGATACAAGTACAATTCCTTTACTTTATTATAGTTATAATTACCTTTATGTTCAGCTCATAAATCCGGGGTCTTTTTGGACACTCTATATGATATATATGTTATACATATATATAACATACATTACACAGTCAAGAGTCACATGCATAATTTTCATACGATGCTGTACGTTTATGAAATGTATATAAGTATATCATATTCAAAGTGTTTTAGTAAATGTATATACTTATAGGTCAATGTGTACGTTGACTAACAGCAACTTACAATAAGTATATTTTTACTAAATACACTCTGACTGTGACTTAGATATATCTTCGGATGCAACCATGTATTTGAAATACATGTATACACGTGTAATGTAATAGCACTTTTTTCTTTATTCTCAATACCATTTTAACTTAGGATGTAACATGTATTGTCAATACGTAAATACATTGCACATACATACGTAGCTATTCCATCTCTTTTTATTATGTTTAATGGGTCTTTTATAATTATAAGCCATAAATCAGCCATAAATAAGAATTCAGACGCTAAAAATTGACTGTGATTGATCAATTTTTAGCTTCTGATTTCTGCTTTGTAACTAATGGCTTATTGTAGAAGGCCCATAAAAGAAAAATAGAAGTTATTCATACTTAGCTTTTCATGCAGATATAATATAGACACATTAATGAATATTAGAATTATATTTTATGTGCATTATGATGTACACACATTACAAAACATAAAATATATTTCTAATTCATATTCACATATTCACATGTGTAGTTACTTCATCTCTTTTCGTTACGTGTAACAAAAAGGTGTACTGATGTCCTCTTTTTTCTATGTTTAATAAAAAGAGATATGTTTTTTTATGTCAAATATACAGATATTAGTGATATATGCTTTTATATTTTCAATATCAGAATATACATACAACTAACATAAATCAAAGCTAACAAAAGTCAAACGCAGATGATCAGACGTAACATCTTAAAAAAAATAATCAAATTACGAATCCTCTGATAAATCCTCATTTTATGTGTGTATATATATATATATATATATACATGCATTATATATATATATATTATATATGTATACAATTTTAATATTGCATATTTAAACATAGAGAATGCATAAATAGCTTAGCATTGGTAACTTCTATGCAACGTATGTATATTCACACATTATAGTATACATATATGCAATATTGTATAATATTGCCTATATATGTGTATTATATTTAAGTACACACACCATTAATATTTTAACATGATTAACTTCTACATCTTTTTATTAAACGTAGCAAAAAATGATATAGCTACGTATATTATACGTGTAATATATCTATACATCCTGACCTAAAATGACATTGTACGACAGGAAAAATACTATTAGCATGTGTCAATGTATACTGTCAATACTGAAAATCTATAGTTACTTATTTTCAGTACTCGCAGTCAATATCGGTACAGTAGTATCACTTTTTCCTATGATCAATATCATTTTAGGATTTAGTCAAGATGTAACATATATTATTGTCAATATATAAACGTGTTTCATATATGTATGTGTATATATATATATATATATATATATATATATATATATATATATATACAGGGAGTACAAATTAGTTCGATCCGTTTTTTTGTATTTAAAAATGCATTTATTTCAAAACAAAATGAATGAACAGATTAATTAAAGTATTGTCCATCGCTGGCTACTACTTTTTCCCATCTCTCAGGCAATTTTCGAATTCCATCTCGAAAAAATAACTCGTCTTTGGAGGCGATCCAATTTTGGAGCCAATTCAATTTCTGCAAAAGAAGTAAACCGGTGACTTGCCAAATCGTGCTGCATCCTTCGGAACAACCAGTAATCAGAAGGAGCAATGTCCGGAGAATACGGCGGGTGCGATAAAATATCTCATTTGAGATGGGATATTTTTTTACGACTTTTGCATGAGGCCGAGCGATGTCATGAAGAAAAATAACTTTATCATGTCTTTGCTCCGGCTATCATGTCGTATTCCGGCCGTTTTTCTCGCAATGCACAGCTCAAACGAATCAATTGTAGCCGATCGCCCATAATGGAATCGCCAGGTTTCAGCAGCTCATAGTAAACAATACCCTTTTAGTCCCACCAGATACAGAACATGATCTTCGAACCATGAATGTTCGGCTTTGATGTTGATGTTGAAGTCGATGGCAACGATTGACCGGCTTAGCGTAGTATTTTTTCTTCTTGGGGTTGTCGTAGAATATTCACTTCTTATTTCCAGTCACAATCCGATGCAAAAAATCTTTTCTTTGTTGTCTTTGAATCAGCTGTTCGCAAGTGAAAAATCGCCTTTCAACGTTTCTCGGTTTCAGTTCATAAGGCACCCAATTTCCTTGTTTTTGAATTATTCCCATGGCTCTCAATCGTGCAGCAACGGCTTGTTGAGTTACTCCCAATGATTCTGCAAGCTCCTCTTGCGTTTGACTCTGATCTTCTTCGAGTAATGCCTCTAATTCTTTGTCTTCGAATTTTTTTGGCTGTCCAGAACGAGGCTTGTCTTCAACGCTGAAATCTCCATCCTTGAAACGTCGAAATCATTCCCTATATGATTTATCAATTGGAGCAGTGTCCATAACCTTCGACAAGCATTCAGCTGCACTTTTCTTCCAATTAAAGCAGAAAATTAGAACCTCTCGCAAATGCTGCTTGGTTAATTCACACAAAATTCGACATTTCAAACATAGTAAAAATCAAGGTTTTTGTATGAAACTCAAAGCGATATAAACTGAATATTATTAGCAGATGTCTAACCTCTCTAAAAATGCTAAAATCAGCTGTCACTATGAACAATAGCCGGAATCATCTTTTGGAAAACGGACCGAACTCCCAATATATTCATGAAAAAGAATTACATTATGTATGTGCAATGTCGTATTCATTTATTGATATATTATTATATATATATTTATTGATATATTTATTGATATATTATTATTACCTAAAATGACATTGGATATAAGGAAAAAGTGCTACTACGGCTTCGTATCGATATAACTATTAAAGTTAAAAATTTATACTTTATGTATATTACAGATTTTTAATACTGGTGGTATATATTGGAACACGGCCTACACTGCATGTGTACATACAACTGTATTTCTAATTACCCGATTCTACAAATATAAGATTAACTTCTATTACGGTTATTTTTTTCTCAATTTTAAAATTGGAAAATTTTCCAAAATTTACATTTGTGGAACCGACCCTAATACACGTCCCTGCTAAGATGATAATGTAGGAAACGGAATAAAAATATCGATAATTAATCGATCGAATTTCCTGCATGATCATATCTGCATGATATTAACTCAGAGGGCGTAAACATACTTTCTTATACATTGAAAATAAAAACCTGTAATATCGACCTTGATTAACTTCAGCCTTCGCTAACGCATAAGTTGAGACAGTGTTGAACTCTAGGCTCTATGTCAGAGGATGCAGATGATTACACAGTTCTAATTCCGGGTCATTTCATTTTGGGCGAGACTTCTATAGTAATAGAAGTCTCGCGAACCGAACCTTCTAGATTAGTCAAGTTCCCGCCTTACCAGGTGGCAACTCATCCGACAGAAGGTAGAACACTTTTGGACACGATGGAAGGCTGAGTACCTTCAATAGTATCAAATAATAATAAATTTCAAGATGGTATCATCCATCTATTCAAATCAAAGAAGAGTCCTTGGTTCTTATCACTTGGTTTCTTATCACTTTGGCTGAAAGATACCTTCCAGCCAAATGGCCACTTGCTCAGATCCAGCAATTATATCGTGGCGATGATGGTCTGACAATAATTGTTACATTGCGAACGGCCATTGCTACTTTCAAGCGACTCATCACCAAGATTTGTGTTCTACCCCTCGATCAAGATTCATCAATATTCGAGAATTCTCTATGATTATAAATATTGTTATACATACAAATATGATATTTTGCTTTTTGCTTTATTTTCCTTGTTAGCCGGAAAATAATTACGTATTGTACAAAATTACTAGCAAATAAGGAGAATTCAGATATTCATCATGACATTCATCATTTGGTAGTTACCGATTAGCGTTAATGATGTATGCGATTAGCGTATGTACAAGGCCTACAACCATTATGGAAGTCTGACGAGCATCTCAGGTGGTTTGCCACCATCATCTTGTCATTTGACGACGATCTCGGACGAACTACCTGACGACGTAGCTCTGAGTAATGTCATGGTCACATTAAGCTGTGCATCGTGTCATTCTCATTTTCCCGCTCAAACGCTTGAACGGTGCCCGGCAAGCCAAATATCTGATGATAAGCTCATACGGTATCTCTTTCAACTCCTTTCCGTTAATTTACACGATTTCATTTTTCAGAATTTAGTTATTTGAGTTCATTTATTTCTACGTACTTAATTTAATCCGAGATAATTGTCAACGTACTTTGATGTATGTTATAATTGGTGTAAAGGTTAACATAATACACTGCCTTTTCTCTTTGTGACGAGAAATCTTGCTTTATTTGAATAATCTCATGAAGCGATACACAGCGGCCACATTCTTAAATCTAATCGGAAATGAACATCCTAGAACTGCTGTGAATAGACTGATAATCAATCTCTGCTCTGATGATAACTAAACTTATGAATATAACAATTACAGGATTATTACAGGAAAATAAAGAAATTCGGTTAACTGGTCTCTTGAAAAATCTCTTGGATGTCTTGATGGTAATTGCCCGGATGATGCCGTCATCTCCTGGATGAACTTTATGAATTCGTCCGGCAGGCCAATACAATGGGGGAAGGGGGGATGTTTTCTTCACGCAAGAGAGTACCAAATTCCTGTGCTGAGAACCTCTTGCTTCATCCATTTATTTCGTTGTTGAAGTTAATGCAGATTGTCCTTGGATCATCTGTTCCAAAAATGTTGTTTCATTTGTTCTCTCTGTTATCGATTCAATCGAGTTTGCGTTACGTCCAGCAATGTGGTTTCTGTGATAAGTGCGTCTCCCATGAGAAAGTATCCAGAGAGATAGGACAAATTATTATTATTATATTATTTGATAAACTAATCAAAGGACGGGAATTCAAGATGGATTCAATTTGCACAGTGAGAATTTGCATCTCTTCAATCGTCAATAAGTCTGCAACTCTTTTTAAATGTGATTTAAAGGCCTTTACAGAAGCTTCTCAAATTCCTCCAAAATTTGTAACTCTTGGGATTAAGTGCCATTTGATGTCTTGTTCAGCCATCGTAGAAAATAATTTTTCCTGCATGTTTTGATCTGAGAATTCCTTGAGAGCTTCCTTCAAATTCTTATTGACTTTGACAAAAACTTTTGTTGCATTACCCGAAAAGATATTAGATGGTCTTCCTCTTTGCTATGAAGAGCTTGAGAACGTTGATAAAACATTTTGTGGTCAGATCCGGGCAAGTTCTAGATGGATTGTCTTTACGGCAAAGCATACAAAAACTGTTACGAGGTTACAATCTTGGCATTGTGTCTCTTTGACTCTCGAACACGGAATGGTCCGCAAAAGTCTATTCCTACATTGGAGAATGGAAGGCTGAACCCGTTGTTCAGACAAGTTGCCCATAATTGGCTAACTTGACTTTGAATTGGCTTTAAAGTATTTTATGCACTTGTGGATGATTTGTCGAACAGGTCGGCGACCGCACAATGGCCAAAATTTTTGACAAACTAAAGAAAAAGTCATCTATATTCCTGCATGTAAAAGTCTTATGTGCTTTCGTTCAGTCATCAACCTGATAAAAGGATGTTCAGATGACAACATTAATTGATGTTTCGACGAATATTCTAGGTTTGAGTGTTAAAGTCTTCCTCTAACGTGGATGAAACCTGTTTGGACTAAAAATGGATTGAGAGTTTGCTAAAAGTTTGCTATCTCTCGGTAAATCCTTGTTGAGTTGAAGACTTCTTGTGTGAAAAATTCTTGTGCGAAGGCTGTTGCTTGAACATTCTTGATTAGACGTTGAATTGTGGTCTCTAATTCAAGGACTTCAAGAGAACCCCATAACTTAAGTTTGTACCTTTGGCAGTTATGATGAAACGCATGTAATATGCGATGACTCGAATGAGAAATTGTGAGTATGTGTATTATAAATGTGTCAGCTTGATTGAGTAGTAGATGAAATGAGAACTGTTTTACATTGTTCTGGTATCTCCCCTTCACTTAATGGAATATTGTTTGGCCAATTGCATGAATCAAGCAATGACAGCCCATTGCACAAAACTTTGAATCGAGCAATGACAGGTGACATGCCTCTGGAAATTATATCTGCTGGGTTCTGAAATGATTTCATGTAAATAGTTCTATGCCAATAATCAGGATTTGATAGTTCTTAAAATAGTGCTGACTCGGTTTGCCACAAAAGTAGTCCATCTTCTGGAGCATGATTTAATCCACGATGGTCGAATCTGACCAGTAATACACACGTTCGAAATCAATTTTGATGAATTGTAGAATCTTGTGTGTTAATTGAGCGGCTAACAATCCTGCACACAGTTCTAGCCTTGAAAGTGATAAATTTTTTAGTGATGCCATATATTAAGCTCTCATGACGGTGACCGCTAGTCTGTACTGTGAGAATAGATGCACCATATGCCCTTTCGCAGCGAAGCTATGTAATTCCACTTTCCTGAAATCCGTATGCACAATGATGTTTCGTGCAATACGGAGTGCATTTAATTGCGGCAATTCTGTTTGATAGTGAAGCTATTGAGTGTGCATATCTAGAAGAACTGCTTCGTTCCAGTCCAGTTTTATTGGGTGTGGGAAAAAGTTCGTGGCGGTTTTCCCAAGATGACATTAAATGCTCAGCACTCGGTAACTATTAATCGCATCGACAACACTAGACTTGCGTTTAAAAGTAACATTTCAACCTTTGTTTTGAGCTGAAAAAGATTGAAATCGATGAAGTGGATCAAAAGTTATTTTATTTTGAAAATGGAAATAAATAAGGAAAAAATTCGCTACATTTTGCAGTATTACTATAAAGGCAAGAACGCTGCACAGACTTGTGAAAAAAGTTGTGCTATTTATAATGAAGAACTCTATCAAAATCAGCAGCACGAAAATGGTTCGCTGGTTTTCGTACTGGAAATTTCGATGTGAAAAATGAACCTCGTTCCGATCGACCAATCATTGAAAAGTCCAATGAAATCATGGAAAAAGTTGAGCGTGATAAGCATGTGAGCACTATGAAGATTGCCAGGGAACTACATGTAAGTATCGATCACAAAACAATTTTAAATCATTTACACAAAGCTGGATACAAAAAGAAGCTCGATGTTTGGGTTCCTCACAAGTTGAGTGTTAAGAACATGATGGATCGAATTAACATTTGCGATACGCTACTGAAACGGAATGAAATTAAGCCATTTCTGAAGAGAATGATAACTGGTAATGAAAAATGGATCACGTACGACAATCAAACTCGCAAAAAAATCGATAAAGGAAAGAGAGAAGGCACAAGCAATCGCAAAACGTGGATTGATGACGAAGAAGGTGATGTTGTGTGTGTGATGGGATTGGAAGGGAATCGTTCACTATGAGCTGTTATCGCCTGATCAAACAATTAATTCCGAATCTACTGTGAACAACTGGAGACATTACAACAATTGAGAGGAAGTGGCCAGAATTAATCAATAGAAGGGATGTCGTCTTCCATCACGACAACGCTCGACTACACACATCTTTGATAATTCGGCAAAAATTGCGAGAACTTGGCTGGGAAGTCTCAATGCATCCACCGTATAGTCCTGACATAGCATTCTCAGATTATCATTTGTTTAAGTCTTTGCAGAATTCTCTTAATGGTGTAAAGCTGGCTTCAAAAGAGGCCTGTGAAAATCACTTGAAGCAGTTTTTCGACTAGAAACCATAGAAGCGATGGGATTATGGCTCCCAAATCCCATGGCCCCAAATGGCAAAATATTATTGAAAATAATGGAGCATATTTGGTTTAAACAAATTGATTTTAATACTCTAAGAAAAATACTTGAATTTTATTAAAAAACCGCCATGAAGTTTTTCCCACGTCCAATAATTGTTATAACCATTGCATGAAGATTTTCGCTGTTGTGATGACTGGTCCAATGAGTCTCAAAGGGTTAAATATGTGTGCAATACTTGAAGAATTGAGCGCTTCGAAGTTGTTCTGATTTGATTAGATTTATCGATGGAAAATCTAAATTGATCTTCCTTGAAGTTCCATGTTGCAATCTTTGTCGAAGGTTAATGTGCCATCTGATGTTGCGCCCCTGACAATTGCAGAAGTCCATTTATGTAAAACAAATCCAGCTTTATTCAAAATTATATTAATTACTTCTTTGATGACTATGAGTTCCTGGATTGTGTTTGCTCCTGTGATGAGATCGATATAGAAATCTGTTAAGATCCTTGATGCTCCAACAGACTGTTTGTGTTGATTCAAGCTAGCTGTCTCCTGTAATGCTCGCACAGTTAGATATGGCGCACATACTGTGCCATATGTCACGGTTTTTAGTTCGAAAATTTGTACGTCATATTCCTTGTTAGCGCGCCACAAAATTCTTTGTAAGCTTCATGAATCAAGACTTGTCTATACATTTTTTTAATGTCTTTTATGAGGATATATTGTCATTGACGAAACCTGAGCAGTAAAGACATCTTGTTGTAGTGTAGGTCCTACCATTATCACGTCGTTGAGTGACATTACTGAATCAGTCTTACATAAAGCGTCGAAAACGACTCGAATCTTTGTGTCGTACTGGACAGCTTCAGAATTGCATGATGCGATAGATAACATATGAGATTTGTGTCTTGCGTGTTTGCATTGTTACGTCCAAACTCTGGAAATAGGTTTAGAAAAAGAAAGAATAAGGAGTGCGGAAGGACGTTAGAGCAGACGCTTTGTCTCACACGCATCTGCGTGAAAGGGGATGGAGCGAGTCGAACGCACTTAGGTGATTCCGAAACAACGTCTCGATAAGACCTAGGTCTGCTATGACCCAGGTTTCAAGAATCATGCGATCGTAGGTCCTATTTTGAGTCAAGGAACTTAATCCCTTTAATCCAGGACAGAACCGTGTGCGAACCTATGTTAGCAGGATATTTGTAAGAGGGAGTAATAAAAGATATTACGAACAAATCATTTTAATAAAGCCATATATATATATATATATATATATATATATATATATATATGTACGTGCGGGTATATGTATTTATATTTATTAGAAAAATTCAATTAGCTTGTTAACAAAAGTTAATAAGAATTTTTTTAATACCATTTCTGTAAAGAATACGTAGAATAAAAATTAAAATCGCGCTACAAAATTTCAAATATTACAAAAATTGTAAAAATATAAAAAATATAGAAACAAAAGAATACTTAAAAAAAAACGAAATGAGGATAGACTCTTGTTACCTCCTCGTTATTCTTATGTTCGGCAAAGAGTGAGCTAAAATTGTTTCTCTTTCAGCAGATTGAGTCTGGCATTTTGAATTCTACATTTTTTACACTAGATTTGCTTTCGAGAAACATGATAGCCTCATATCACCTCTAAAATTTAGCAGTAGCTCTAATAGAGTAAGCTAAAATGCAAAAAATTAGGTACTCGTGCTTATCACTATAAGGGTAATTTCCATTCCCAAACTCCTTGATAACATATGTCAAGGTCAAGATCATTGGGGAATGCTTCTCTAATGTGAATTTTTACCATGAATAGAGGATTAACGGTCGTTTCGAATTAATGTACAAAAAATTATCATGATTTATTTTTCTTTTATATTTCTAAATAACGCTGCTTAATCGAGCTTGGAAGTTCGCGATTCTAATCATATGAAATACAACATAAATCGTGCTACATAGTACAAACAAAATTATTTATATCCGATACCGTTTATTATAAACTAAGCGTAGAGTGAAAAATAAAGTGAAAAAGATAACACTTTGGAGATCATCAAATGAAGAAGAACTTCCTCACAATTCTTAATTTTTTACAATATACATTTTTTTACATCATTTAAAAATTAAATAATTAAATCAAAATATAGAAAAGATATATGTATACTTTTGTTAAACACATTGTTTTAAAAATACAGTAGTAAACGAAAGTAATTTCGAGAGAATATTTTTATTCTTACATATAGATGTATAAAGCTTTTCTTCAAGTCAAAAAATTTTAGTTATGTGCTTATAAAAACTTATTGTATTTTTCTTGGATATATTCAAAATTTCTAAACACTTCTCTCGTAACACAAAAAATACATTTTTTTTTCTAGGATAAATATTAATATATTGCACAAAACAATAATAAAAAAATATGCTTTCAGGTTAGAAAACTTAATTACATCCTTATATTGAAACATACCGTTTTGTCCCACTCTTTTAAGTATATACTCTTTTTAGGTATATACTCTTTTTTTTTTTATTAGTATAAGTCTTGACTATGACACACGAAACTAAATTTTTTCTGCAACATGTTAATACACTGCTCAAAATAATAACAGGACCACTTTTGATTAATTCTGCTTAAACCAAATACCAACAACAAAAGAAATATATTTACATAAATAAATATATGGACTAAAAGTCTATATGTATATACGTAAAAACTAAAGGATACTTTAGAAGTCTTATTACATTTACTTCATATATATTACAAAATGACATTTCAATAAGCAATCCAATTATTTTGAACAAAGTATATAACGAACAAAATATATTAGCACACTGCCAATAACATCAGCGATACAATTCTATTTTTATAAAACAATTATGCATTTTTTTCGTATCTTCTTTAAATTACATATACATAAATACTATGAAAACAGATATCAATTTACATCGCGTTACTTTATTTGATCGAGTTCTGCGATCCAATCATAGGAAAGATTTGCGTGATTTTGCCAATCCCCTTAGTACGTCCCTCCCTGAACAACAGTCGCATCCCAACGTGAAGATATTCTGGATGACTGACGAATCTAAATAACACAGAAGCAGTATCGTTCGTCTGCAGTCCCCTGTCATTCGCATCCATTATTCCCTCAATGACGCAAGTTTGCCTCACGTTACCCACATGTACTGTCGTTTGAAACCCAGGAAATATTGCGGTAGCGTGATATACTATTAAAACAGTTGCCTGAAATAGAGTATTTAAACTTTTAGCATCTTTACAGAAACAAGATCAGCTACGCAACTCGATCACTACGTAAATTTTAATTGTAAACTGGAATAAAATCTACTTTAAGAATAGATTTAAAAAAAAAATTATATTGACGCCTGAAAAAGTGTTATATCGAAAAAAAAACATGAAGAAAGGTTTATGTTAAGATTTGGGGGTCGATTCTGTATCTTCAAACAAGGTGAAAATTATAAAAGCGAGCATATTTACTAGGTTGACCAATGAAATAATCAGTATTCTAGTAAATTCGCTCACTTTTATAATTTTTACCTCATTTCGAGATACAGAATCGATCCCTTGAACCGTTCTTCTCATTTCCTCGATATAAAATGTACTTTATGTGTTTTGACATAGACCGATCTTCACGCCTTGTGAGAAACTACTTTTCATTCATTTCTTGACAGAGACTATTCTTCATGTTTTTTTCGATATAGTATCTTCTATGGCTCAGGCGTCGATATATGATAGACACAGAGTCTTTTCGAATTGATAAAAATAAGAATTTGTATTGCCATTTATTACGCCAAGTAGCAAGATAATGTCAATAATCTTTAACATCATTAAGGCATTATTAAGTCATTTAATGTTAACAGGACATCATTAAACCTTGTTACCTGAATGGCAGAAATATTCGGAATAATAGTTCGTTAAATACATCAAACTTTCTTCACACACCTGAAAGAAGAGTGTTGCGTGCGGTTGATCACGTAGAGAGACTAAAACCATCCCTGGACGAAGATGTGGCAAGGGAGGACTACGATTCGTCGGTGGTGCTAGAGTCAAACTGGCGCTCTGTGACGCTCTAACTAAACAGCACGGAGCTTTATTGCGATGTAGACTAACTACTTTCACTGGGCTAAATTCTCCGTCCGGCAAGGGTCCTACCAATAAACGAGTTCCCGGTGCGATTGCTCCCTTAACAAGTAACCCTCCTAAAACTGGTTGTGTTAAACCTACTACCCTATATAAAAAAGATAATACATTTTTTTTCGTATATTCGTAAAGGTTTTTTGCTGTGATATATATTAAATATACAAAAATTAAAATTATTCTTAAAATGTTAAAGATTGATAAATAAAATTTGATTTATTAACAAAATATTTAAAAATATAGAAATCGGATTGCACGTACCTAAACGTCTCATCAATCTGAAATAAACACGATTCTGGGTCCGACTCGATCGAATTCGTTTCATAAGGTGATAAATTTTTTATAAAGATAGTCAATTCTTCCAAACCCTCACCGGTAACACAACTGACATTAAATATTGGTATCACATCAGACGTGTAGTCCCATGATGGTAAGTCATTATTGCTAAACAGTACTAATTGCTTAGGATAGCCCTGCGTCATCATAGCATTCTCAAGTTGAGCTAGGGTTTCAGACATGTCGCAAAATCCCAAATCGATTTTATTTACAACAATGAAGAACGGAAGTTTTAATGCTAAGCAAAGAGCCATGTGTTCCTGGGACGCTTCGTTCAAAGGTGGAGCCACCACTAGCATAACGTGATGTGGCGAATATCCTGTGTGTATGAGGAAATATACAATAATTATTTTCATATAATTATTTTTCTGATAATTTCTAATATAAGTTACTGGAAATAATAAGAAATATTTTAGAATAATTCACATCTTCATAATAGAATATTATGATAAAGTCTAAACAGTTAGATTTTTAAAAGTTATATGTATACCTGTCAGCCCAAGTACCGTCGTCCTCAAGTATTTTCGATGTCCTGCCAAATCGATAAATGTAACAACTTTCGACGCGTGCTCGCATATCTCTTCAGCCGTCGCCATTTCGGCATAATTCAAAACATGACCCGCGCTATCGAATCCGATAATCTCGTGTGATATCGAGGATGTACGACCAGTTTTTATCTCATGCAAATGACGTAACATGTTAAGTCTTGCTCTACCTCTTCCATTGTCCAATTCGCCTTGCGTCAGTACCCCTATATATATATAGTTTCACTTACAATCTCCATAATCATATTTTCGATACATTTATATAAAATAGACCGCAAATAGTAAAGCGTAGCGTAGACTATCAGTGACGTTTCTCTACCTTAAATATCCTCTGCTAATCCTCTCACCTAAGAGAGTCGACTTTCCAGCATCCTGTGCACCAGTGACTGCCAATCTCAAGTCTATGATACTATCCTGGTCCTCTCTGTCATCCTTCCGTAATTTTTTTACCAGCACTTCAGCGACTTTCTTTTCTTCATTATTATTATTATTACTATTATTATTTTGCAACGCTAGGGTCTTACTTGCAGAACTTGTGGCTATTCGCTCGCGTAATACTCTTATAGTAGCACCCAATCTAGAAGCCATATCCTTCAAAGTCTTCAAGGACGCTTTCATTTCATCTTTTGTTAAACCTGCCAGTTTTCCATTATCCTCCACTCCTACATATATAATATATTAAGAAATAATCAAAAAGAAAGTTAAGTGCAAAATTGTAAACTAATTGTGACTATTTATACCAATTTGATAAATCGCTTCTCCATGCCCCTCTTTTAGCCTCCATTTCATCTGGGTGACGAGATGTTCAAAACGTTGACTAGATGGATTTATCAATTTTAATTTGTACTCTATGTTTCCTTGTTCTGGTTCTGGTGGCAATCGATCTTCTTGATCCTCATCAGCGCTAGAAGTGTCACAGTCCGACAATCCATTTCCTTCATTCTCGGAATCCCATTGTCTCTTTCTTAAATCCTTATTGTTTTGTGGATCAAAAAGTTGCAGAAAGGATTCCATATCTACAATCAAAAAATCATAAATTGTAATGATTATTTTTGTAGTTTTTTTTGCAACTATAAAATTATAAAAAGATATAAATACTTATATTCATTATGTTTACATTTAATAAGAACATGTGTAAAAATTCTAATAAAATTATAAAACAAATAATAGGTTTCGAAAGTATTTCTCAATTTTTTATTGTATTTTTTAAAATTATAAATTTATTATTAATGAAAATAAAAAGACTTTAAGAAATATATTTAAAAAGTACAATATGAAGTACAATTGTATATATAAAATATAAAATAATTTCTCGTAACACAATGTAACATCGTAACGTAGGATATATAAGTTATTGCCATGTGTTGTGATTCATTGATAATATATCGGCGATAACTCATAAAACCTTTGGCATCTTTGAAAACAACACTCGTAAAAATATCCTCAAAAGTATTACCATATAGAATAGAAATTGCATATTTATGCAATGTCTCATAATTAGTGTCTTACACTTTAATTATGTTTTCCTATTTATATTTTTATCTTAATAAAAAAATTTTCTAATATCAAAAAAGAAAAATTAAAAGATTTCATTTGACGACACAAGTCAACAGTGTTAACCCTGGTAAAAAAAAGTTGATACAAGACAATTGAGAACGATAAGATTTTTATCAAATTTTTTCTATAAGTTTATATCATTTTCTATCATTGACTTTGTGAGCATCACGACTGATTGGATATAAATCCTATTGTATTTTATCAGATTCTATAAAATTTGTACAAGATTCTTCAGACATCTGATTTAAATTAATGAATTCGCGAACCAGATTCCATATTCAAAACGATTTTTCTATTGTTCTCTATCAATTTTTTTTTTACCAGAGAACACAAGTATTATTCTGTCTTTGTTACATTCTATCTGCATTCATTGAATGTCAAAAAAGATAGAATAATATTTGAGTCAACTTATGTCACTAAATAAAAAGCAAAATCTGTCTTAAATCAATATAATAAAATTTTTGTTATAAATTTCTTCTTTGCAAAAAATGATGCAATCTCTGAAGAAGGCAGTTCTATTACTTCAGTCATTACATCAACCATTTTCTTTTTAAAGAAAAAATATAGTTACTCTTTTACATACCTATTTAAATCTTATCAGTAAGCAAAGTCTTATGTTAAGTGGAAATTGTTATTTACACTTCTTTCTTCAGAATAAAGTATCGTATTTTCGGAAATTTTCACATGTGTAGATATGTGCGTGTATGGCTGTTTCATTGAGAGGTCTGACAGATGCAAATACAGGCGATGTTATGAGACATTGTGCTAGAACAAACAGTACACAATGTCAACACAGATATTCAGGCAGTCGCAATATCCTGAGAGACAGAGACGTGAGGCTCGTCAGTTTCAAGAGAAATAACGATACCTATCGCAGCAATCGTGAACAGCTGTTTCGAAAGTAAAAGTGACAAGGAAGGAAAGAAAGAACTCGTGAGAAATACTTTTTGCAATAAATAGCCTCACTTACTGAATCTTCCGGATGTCGTGCCTGACTCAAAAATTGAGATCGTGTTGTCGCGATCGTATGTTCAGGTTGGTGATGCCATCGAAATCGAAGAGCATGATAAAATACACAATTCACCGCTCACCGCGACTTTCCTCTTTTTCTCTTTCCTCTGCGTGAACTAGGTCACGAACGACACGAACTATCTGTCATGTTTCAATCAACCATGAACGAAAACATAGAATGGAAACTCGGCTGTGTTCCGTTTCATGCATAATGCGCATGGTGTATTATTTATCCTTGTTATTCACCAAATGTTAAACAAGGATAAATATGCATCATGCGCGAAATGGAACGCAGGCCTCGTTCCATCGTTTTACTGCTAACTACCGACGAGATAAATATTTAAAAAAACCAATCCTGGGCAAATTTTCCACACAAAAAGGGCCCGAAGGTAATTGAAGAATGCTGATATTATCGACAATTGATATAAATTTGCGATTATTAACCATCGACGAGATACTATTAAAGACTAACATCCTTACGGGAGTTCCTTATGAATATTGAAGTAATCAAGAATTAAAAACTGATAATATTGTCTAATTTTATTAGTTTTATATTTATTAGTTTAATAGACATATACTTTACAAGTATGCATATTTATTTATGGAATATTTATGTAATAAAATCATGAATTTAATAATGTAATGTATAAGCCAAATATTTATGTTAATAATAGCAAATTTATATCAATTGTCGATAATGTCAGCGTTTTTCAATTATCCGGATCCTTAGGGCACTTTTTATAGGGCCGCTGAAAATTTGCCCAGGGTTGACGGTCTTTAATAGGTGTTAACATAAACATCGATGAGATATTCTTAGGTAGCAAAATGTTAGCAGGATGTCGATAGATTGGCAAATTTGATCAGTCGATTGTATATCTTGAAATGAGGTGAAAA
The DNA here is from genome assembly GCF_024713525.1 of Acromyrmex echinatior. NCBI lineage: Eukaryota > Metazoa > Arthropoda > Insecta > Hymenoptera > Formicidae > Acromyrmex > Acromyrmex echinatior. Next base: position 2,300,776 of record NC_141860.1, on the reverse strand, counting down.
TTACAAATTCAGAATTTTCATAATTTAATTGATCACTACTTAGTAACCTTTGCTCACTTTTGTAATTTTCACCTCATTTCGAGATACACAATCGACTTCCAGAAGGGCTGCGTTCAGAAGGAATTACACATAGATAACTCTAGGGTGCATTTTTTAAAAGACAAAGGCACCGACGAGATATTATTCAAGATCCCCGGTTCTGAGCAAATTTTCGCGCAAACTATCAATGGGCTAATCGAGCCCGGGGATTGAAGAACAATGATGTTTCATTTAATAAAAATTTATGATTATTATTTATATTATTTATATTTTATATAAATATTATTTTATGGAAATTCGCGTGCCTGTTAAAATTTGAGTGATTAAGGCCCGGTTGCACCAACGTACTTTAATTTTAAGCGAGGCTTAAGGCCGAGTATTCATAGTTGATTCTTATTTCAAGATCGTAAGTAAAAGCCATTCCATAGCCGCATAAACGTGTGCATAAAGAAAATAATCCAATCGATTTTTTATGTTTGTCTTTATGACAGAAATGTGATTGGATAATTTTCTTTATGCATATGATTATGAGAGTAATAAATTAGTTATACGATACTAATTTCATAATTTATTAGTTTTGTAGACATGTACATATGTTTAAAACTTAACTCGATTTTTATTTAAAATTGTGATTTTAATGATATCATCCGAGTTTGTGATAAGAAAAATGCAGAGGAAAAATTGTAATTTTTTGGCAATATATAAGATATCATTTATTATATCATTAAAAGTATGCATAATTATTTATACAGCTTTTATGTAATAAAAAATTACGAATTTAATAATATATCAAAATATTTATGTTAATAATCATAAATTTTTATTAATTGTTGGTAATGTCATCGTTTTATTTATCCCCGGGCCTCCCGGGCCTCAATGATAGTACGAAAATTTGCCCAAGGCTGAGGATCTTTAAATAGTATCTATGGTGGAAGGGATAACATGGGATGTGTTCTTTTAGGTATCAGATATGATAGCCGCTGCGCATCGGATCTGCCGACTGCGCAACTTATTTAAGAGAACGGAATTCTGTACTCATATATTCTCAAAACGTGCGAGATTTAAAAATGAAAAAAAATCATATAAAAAAGTCAAATGGCTACTATCATTGATGTGCTATTTAATGTGTGTGCTATTTAATAATTTAATTTACCGATTGCAATTGAGGATTTAGTCAATGAAAATATAGATTTTACAATCACGCAGATTCGAAACGGCTGCGCAGCTAATTCCAATCATTTGCGTATCCACTGCACATCCATTAAAAGAACGAAAATCTGCATTGTACTTGACTACGCAGTTGTACTAAAAGAATGAATTACTGCAAGTACTGCTATATCCGATGCCTAAAAGAACGCACCCGGTGTGTGCAATTTGCAAGCATCTCTCTCTGAATCTCCACCGTCTCTGTGAATGTCGATAAAAGACTAATGCCCGTATTCATAGTCAGATCTTGTACTTAAGGCTTCTTTAAATATAAGGCCTGACTATAAATACGAGTATAAGGCTGCCAACTGTGAAACGCTAAACATGGGGAGATATTCATAGTCCGTTTTTATTTTAAAACTGTCTTAAATGTCCCAAGATGCTACAGTCCTCGGATTGACTTAACTCGGAATGACATATTAAGACTGTACTTAAGACAGTCTTGAATGTAAGAATTGACATTATGAATACCGACCTGCTTCACAGTTCATTATATGTTTCTTCAGAAAAATAAACATAAAATGTGTTAAACAAAGAAAGATTTAGTATCAATTTCACGACGCGAAGCAAGTTGGTATTCATAGTCGATTATTACAATTAAGACTGTCTTAAGTACAGTCTTAAGATGTCATAAGTCAATTCGAAGACTGTATTAACATCTTAAGACATTATTTAAGACAGTTTTAAAATAAAAACGGATTATGTATATCGCCTCATGTTTAACGTTCATTACACAATTGGCAGCCTTAATCTTTTATCGACATTTATAGACAGAGACGGCGAAGATTCGGAGAGAGATGCTTGCAAATTGCACACATCATGTTATCTCTTCCACCATGATAGTAGATTTGTTCGCGTCGCATCTTCAAATTAACCTGGAGAGCATTTGGATCACAGATAAGGTGACGGTTGAAGCAATTGCATTAATGTGTTCCAATATTCAGTGACACGAACGGATTTAGGACAAGTGAGCCTGTCACCTAACCTAATCCGTGAGACCACTTGACCGGACATGTGTCTCATTTCATTTCGGGTATTTTGTATTATTTCGTTTATTTGAAAATTTTTATACAAAATAAATGCGCGTTTAATAAATATAAAAGTTATATTATATTTTTATATTATATTATATTTTATTTTATTGTATTAATATTATTTTATTTTTTTAATTTTTCTAATTTTATTTATTTTATTTTTTTATTTTATTTAATTATTCTTTTTATTTTATCTATTTTATTGTATTTTATTTATTTATTTATTTTAAGAATTAATTATTTACAGATTTTAATATGTCATTTAACATTATTGAGATCATCGTTTCAAAAATGCAAATAAGCATAAAAAATTTGTTAAATTGCTAATCAATTTAACTCGTGATATTACTGCGGTAGTTTAGTGGAGTTAGCGTTTCAAGATCGAAAAATCATTTCGGCGGTGTTTCTAAGAATTACATACGTAGTATGAGTATATAAATTCACACAAGGATCATATAAACATTTAAGATCGAGCTAGACTTTGATTTATGTAGTTTGTTATTTATTTTATTTTATTTTATTTTTTATTTTATTTTTTATTTTATTAATATTATATTATATTGTTATATTATATTTTTATATTTATATCAAAAATTTATTAAATGCGTTTTTATACAAAATGAATCTGAAATACTTTTTTCGATACAGTACATTTTCAACCATTACGCATGCATGCATAACATGCCTCAATCGTACCACTTTCTGAGGTGAGGCAAATGGAGTGTGCTATTAATTGATTCATTGGAGTATGCTCTAACGTGACGTGAACATCTAAGGTTTGTTCGCGTCGCACGCTTCAACATGCCCAACCCGCTCCAATACGTTTGCGTCACCGGAACCAATATGGCGACTATTCGCTTCGCGTAATAATAAAATATAATACGAGGGGTATCCAGAAAATAAGTTCCGTTTGTATTATACGTTTAGTAAGGTCGATGTATGAGCGAGCTGGCAACACAGCATTGAAGAGGGGAAGCTACCGAATAGAATGAGCGGTGTTCGGCGTCAGTAGCTCGTGAAACACGGTCAGGAGAGGTTATCAAAATGGAGTCCTCCACTTCGCGTCCCGCCACCTCCATTCCGATTCCTTCTCGAGTTGTTTTGCGCGGCATCATTCAGTTTCTTTTTGCTCAAGATTTTAAATCGGTTGATATTCACAAACAGCTTGTTTCTGTATATGGAGAGAGTGTGATGAGTGAATCTATGGTGCGGAGATGGGTCCGAGAATTTAAGGCAGGAAGACATTCGCTTGAAGACGAAAGTGGGAGAGGCAGACCCTCCCTTATCACGGATGAGTTGACGACAAAAATTGAAAATGCGATTCGCAATGATCAAAGCTGCGTCGGGCCATTCAGAACAAAAGAAGGGGGATGTTGACGGCAGGTGTGTCCCTTCTTCACGACAATGCTCGGCCGCACGTCGCTGCTTCAACAACTGCACTTTTGAATCAGTTTAGTTGGGATGTTTTGACCCACCCACCGTATAGCCCGGATAGCTAGCACCATCGGACTATCATCTTTTTACGAAACTGAAGGAGTCCTTGGCCGGAAAACGCTTCCAAAGCGACGAGGAAGTTCAGACAGCTGTAACTAACTGGACTAAAGAACTGGCGGGAAGTTTCTATGCAGAAGGGATTTCGAAGCTTGTTTCCAGATATACAAAATGTATTGAGATTGACGGGAATTATGTAGAAAAAGACTAGAAGTTGTCGAGTATTATCCATGTAAATTTTAGATTTTTTCAATAAAAACTTTATTTGTAAAAAAAAACGGAACTTATTTTCTGGATACCCCTCGTAATTGTTATTCAAAAGAAGAAGAATAAAAATTCTGTTCTCTCTAGCACTAGAATGATATTATAAATGAGCGTCTAAAAAACGCATTTTGTATTTTATATTTCCAAATGGAAAAATTACGGCTATTTTACATTTTTTGTATTTCAAATAGATTCAAGCAGTCATTTTGCCTATCTCTGATCACAACTGCGCGCTATCAATGCTTCTTTCCGAGATAATGGATTGGTAGCATTAGCATTTACAAATTCGTGAACGACCCTAATGTTGAAATGTAGCGTTTAACATTTGTCAAGGTTAGATTAATGTTTGAGAGAATTCTGTTCTCCAGTGGCACCAAACTTTTCTCTCTTTAGAATTTTGTAGAATAAACGTATGTAATGTATGAATTTCAAATTTTATAGTAGTGAATGCAATCTCAATTTCAATTTCTGCAATTGATGGCTTGCCACTAGGCTGGTGTGAACGTAATTCTTGTTTGTATATCATCTTTAACTTTTCAAAATTTCTGCAGTTCAAACTTGCGTATTTGATTTCATTGCAAATGTAAAAGTTAAAAGTATCTTATTACTGGCGATTTTTAATTCCCGTGTACGGAAAAAAGCTACTATTGCGGTATAGCGTAGCAAGATATTCCGCTGCAGATGCTTAAAATCCTTATTAATCCTTGTGTCCACGATGCTAAAAATCGATCCGAGATCTCGGATGAAGAAAGAATTGACTAATCGCAATGTCATGTGATCAAATTGTTCAAATGTGATTTATTAATTTTTTTTCTGTCCAAAATCTCGGACCGATTTCTAGCATCATGGACATAAAGCTTTAGATGTAGACGCTTTTTCTCAAATCGACAAAGAATTCTTCCTTTTATCTGATTAATTTACTCAGTGTAACTATTAATTTTTTGATCTAGTTTGTTCACTTCGGTCTAGTGGCAAGCCATCATAGAGATTGCAATTGAGATTGCGTTCTGTTATTTTCTACGAGAAAATTAAAAATTTATGTTACATATACTTTATAAAACCCTAAAAATTTAAATTACAGAAAAGTTTGGTCGATGATTGAAAACAAAATCCCCTACATTAACTTAACCTCGACGAATATTAAATCTCTCTGGTTAAACGCTACCTTAGTTAATTCTACGCTAGGATCGTTTATACAGTTTGCTAACGCTATCGCGCTATTGATTCCACGAACAGTGTTGATAGCATTTGCATCCATAGGGTCTCTAAGCGCGAATAGTGTCTCCCTAAATGCACCCTAGAGGCTTGTTCGCGTCACATACTCCAAATTAACCCAGAGAGCACTTGGATCACAGATAAGGTGACGGTTGGAGCAAATGCATTCATGTACTCCAATGTCAAGTGACACGAACGGATTTAGGACAAGTGAGCCTGTCACCTAACCTAATCCGTAAGACTACTTGAGCGGATCGGACATGTGTCTCGTTTCGTTTCGAGTATTTTGTGTTACTTCGATTATTTGAAAAACATTTTTATACAAAATAAATACGTTTTTAATAAAAGTTATATTATATTTTTATATTATATTATACGAGGGGTATCCAGAAAATAAGTTCCGTTTTTTTTTACAAATAAAGTTTTTATTGAAAAAATCTAAAATTTACATGGATAATACTTGACAACTTCTAGTCTTTTTCTACATAATTCCCGTCAATCTCAATACATTTTGTATATCTGGAAACAAGCTTCGAAATCCCTTCTGCATAGAAACTTCCCGCCAGTTCTTTAGTCCAGTTAGTTACAGCTGTCTGAACTTCCTCGTCGCTTTGGAAGCGTTTTCCGGCCAAGGACTCCTTCAGTTTCGTAAAAAGATGATAGTCCGATGGTGCTAGCTATCCGGGCTATACGGTGGGTGGGTCAAAACATCCCAACTAAACTGATTCAAAAGTGCAGTTGTTGAAGCAGCGACGTGCGGCCGAGCATTGTCGTGAAGAAGGGACACACCTGCCGTCAACATCCCCCTTCTTTTGTTCTGAATGGTCCGACGCAGCTTTGATCATTGCGAATCGCATTTTCAATTTTTGTCGTCAACTCATCCGTGATAAGGGAGGGTCTGCCTCTCCCACTTTCGTCTTCAAGCGAATGTCTTCCTGCCTTAAATTCTCGGACCCATCTCCGCACCATAGATTCACTCATCACACTCTCTCCATATACAGAAACAAGCTGTTTGTGAATATCAACCGATTTAAAATCTTGAGCAAAAAGAAACTGAATGATGCCGCGCAAAACAACTCGAGAAGGAATCGGAATGGAGGTGGCGGGACGCGAAGTGGAGGACTCCATTTTGATAACCTCTCCTGACCGTGTTTCACGAGCTACTGACGCCGAACACCGCTCATTCTATTCGGTAGCTTCCCCTCTTCAATGCTGTGTTGCCAGCTCGCTCATACATCGACCTTACTAAACGTATAATACAAACGGAACTTATTTTCTGGATACCCCTCGTATATCATTACAAAGAATATTTTCTTGATAATATAATTTTAAGATACTCTTATTATTTACTTGAAACAAATAATATTTACACATTTATTAACATTTATTAACATTTTTTTGTATGTATTGGGTATAGGAATAAGTTTCCGCCCATTGCAGAAAGATGTCATTAGTAGCATTGCTCGTGTGGCGTTGCGAGCGTTAGTCGCGGCGCTGCGAGCGTTAGTTGCGGCGCTGCGAACGTTAGCTGCGGCGCTGCGAGTGTCAGTGGCGGCGCTGCATGCGTCCGTCGCGACGCTGATACGGTCGTTCTTTCCGTTACTCTCCCCATTCGCTCCCTGGTGTCATGGCGTGCCGCGTGAGTGTATTTTCATAGTTCTAGTATTGTAACTCCGCGACACGATGCCGGTATCCGAGCCGTCTTACACGCGCAATCACGTCTCTACTTTCTAATCAACATTTGTATTTAGTATTTAGTTAGTTAGGCATTAAGTGTGTATTAAAACGCCTCATGGCATAAAACCAGAAGCAGTGCGTAGCGCTCATTCTCAACCTAACGTTTTCCCGCCATACGTCCTTCGCCGTGGTTGGCAACCACCGGCGCCATATTGCGTAGCACGTGATCCAATAGCCACAAACTGGTGACCCCGACGTGATCGCGCGGCGTTTTTGTTTTTATTTGCGCGTGTGTGACCTCGACCTTACGCGCGCATCTAAATAAACCGCCGACATGCCTGGTGGCTCTAGCGATTCCCCGGCGCGCAATCCGGACGGCGGCGCACCATCGCGTATTATCGAGATACCCGCGCTTTTGCGAGTCAGCATTAGGTCCATACCGTTCTGGAAAAAAAAACCAGATCTTTGGTTCGTGCAAATGGAAGCTCAATTCCTCCGCAGGCATAACGGTAGACGACACGCGGTATAATTACGTAATACAATGTCTCGATGACGATTCCTTGACCGAAGCTAGTGATATTATACTTAATCCGCCCGCGATGGACAGATACGCCGTGCTAAAAGACAGGTTATTGAGAAGCTTCGCGGACAGCGCCGATAAAAAATTGCGCAAACTGTTAAACGAGGTCGACCTAGGCGACCGTCGCCCGTCTCAATTGCTCCGCCGCATGCGGGATCTCGCGCAAAATGGCGCATCGGAAGAGGTACTGAAATCGTTGTGGCTGCAGCGCTTGCCGCAACAAGTACAGGCGATATTAGCGTCCAGCAAGCACGAGCTGGATGAACTAGCGCAATTAGCGGACCGCATTACGGACGTGCTTAGCCCCAGCGCCATAGCCGTCGCAACGGTTGCGCCGACGAACAGTAACACTAGAGATTCACAAATATCCGCGCTTACTGAACAAGTAACTAAACTAGTAGCTCATTTATCGCGCGACAGGTCGCGGCCCTCGCATAATTCTCGTCGTAGAAGCTGCTCCAAGTCTCAACCCACGGGCAAGCCGTGCTGGTATTACCAACGCTTCGGCGGCAGAGCGCTCAAATGTACGCAACCGTGCAGCTGGAAGCCGACGGCGTCAACAGAGAAGGAAAACTAGCAGCCGAACTATCCCCGACGGCAGGAAGTTCAGCGGCGGTGAATCGCCGTTTAATGGTGCGAGACCGCGTCACCGGCACCAATTTCCTGGTGGACACGGGCGCTGACGTCTCGACCGTACCCGCCTCAAAGCGCGACCTTGCGCACTTAGATAAGCAGGTACTCTACGCTGCGAACGGTACGATCATCCCGACGTACGGGCAGAAGCTACTCTGGCTCGACCTGGGATTCCGCCAAGTGTTCCAGTGGCCCTTCATCATCGCCGAAGTGGACACCTGTATAATCGGCTCGGACTTCCTGGCGCGCTACAATTTGCTGCCTGACATCCGGCATAAGAGGCTTATCGATGGCGACACGCTCTTTAAGGTAAACGCACAGCTCGTTTATAAGACAGTACCAAAGCTGACAGCCTTCGCCGACGACTGCCCTTTCAAAGAAATACTAAGGGAGTTTCCAGAGATAACTCGAACATCGGTTACACACAAGCCAGCCGCAAATGCGGTAGAACACGTCATCGAAACAAAAGGTCCTCCGGTGTCAAGCAAAGCCAGACGACTCTGCCCGGAGAAATTTAAGGCAGCCAAGCAAGAGTTCGAATATATGATGCAACAGGGTTTATGCAGGCCTTCCAAGAGCCCTTGGGCCAGCCCACTGCACCTGGTCAAGAAGAAGAATAGCGACCGGCGTCCGTGCGGGGATTACCGCAAACTCAACGAGGTAACCGTCCCGGACCGTTACTCAATTCCGTTTCTTCAAGACAGCACACACTTTCTTCATGGTAAAACAGTATTTTCCACGATCGATCTAGTACGCGCATATCAGCAGATTCCAGTTCGCGAATCAGATATTCCGAAAACTGCCATCATCACACCATTCGGGCTTTTCGAATTTCCGTACATGACCTTCGGACTTCGTAACGCAGCTCAAACTTTTCAACGATTCATGGATCAGGTAACCATCGGACTCAATTTTTGTTTTACTTATATTGACGATATTCTAATCGCTTCGCAGAACGAAACTCAGCACAAAGAGCACCTCAGGATTCTGTTCGGTAGACTGCAACAGCATGGAATAGCGATCAATCCGAATAAATGCGTGTTCAGGCAGAAGAGTGTCAACTTCCTCGGACATGTGATCAGCGCCGAAGGCATCAAGCCCTTGCCCGAAAAGGTTCAAGCAATTGTTGATTTCCAGGAACCAGCCACTGAAAAAGGACTTCGACGATTTCTGGGAATGCTCAATTTTTACAACCAATTTTTAAAGGATATCGCAAGTATACAGGCACCATTGCTAAAAGTAATTTCTGGGCGTAAACGCAACAACAATGCGAAAATCGAGTGTACTCCTGAGCTTAAGCAATCCTTTCGACGAGTCAAGGAACATCTCGCTCAAGCCACCTCGCTCGCATTTCCAGACACCAATGCAACACTCTCGTTGCAAACAGACGCCTCAGACAAAGCAATCGGCGCGGTATTTCAACAGCACAGCAACGGATTTCTCCAACCACTCTAGCTTCTTTTCAAGGAAACTCACGCCTACACAAATTAAGCATAGTGCATACGATAGAGAACTATTAGCTATCTATGCGGCTATCAAACATTTTCGATATATGTTAGAGGGACGAAATTTTCACGTTATCACGGATCATTTACGCATTCAAGAAGAAGTCAGATCAAATGTCGCCAAGACAAACTCGTCATCTACTCTTCATTTCAGAATTCACAACTGATGTACGTCACGTTTCAGGCGCCGATAACATCGTAGCAGATGCATTATCTCGCGCCGACACTATCGTGATGCCAACTAGTCTCGATATGCAGGAGATTGCAGAAGCTCAAGCCTCGGATGATGAATTGCAGCAATTGAAGCAATCCACATCAACGTCTTTGAAGCTCAAAAAGTTTACCTTATCGGAAACAGCATCCAGCATTTACTGCGACACTTCAGAACAAGAGATCAGACTTTACATTCCCGGACCACTACGAAGGCGAGTTTTCGACATGGTGCATCAAATGTCGCATCCAAGCGGCAGAGCAACTCACCGGCAAATTGCACAAAAATTTGTGTGGCCTTCCATGTCTAAAGACATTAAAGAGTGGGCCCGCACTTGTCTAGCATGCCAACAATCCAAAATTCATCGTCATAACCACACCCACCAAATACCAATACCAGATACTCGTTTCGAGCATGTACATATCGACATCGTCGGTCCTCTACCTCCATCCAAAAGTTTCAGGTATTTATTAACAATGATTGACCGATTTACTCGTTAGCCGGAAGCTATCCCATTACAGGATTGCACAGCTAACACGGCGAAGATGTTTTTCACTCACTGGGTAGCCAGATTCGGAGCTCCACGCTTGATCACGACCGATCAAGGCTCGCAATTTGAAGCGCAGCTGTTCGACACATTAACTAAACTCATTGGCTCTAAACGTTGTCGGACAACTGCATACCACCCGGAGTCTAATGGCATCATCGAACGATGGCATCGCTCTCTAAAAACAGCATTAATGTGTCACAGCGAAACTCAATGGACTGACACACTGCCAGTAGTATTACTAGGATTGAGAACTTGTCTCAAAGAAGATCTAGGCGTTTCGGTAGCGGAATTAGTACGGCACTACGCTCAAGGTACCAGGCGAATTTTTCTTCTCTGAAGAAATGCCGAGCGACCCACGAATTTTCGTCGAAGATTTCCGCGTAATTATGCAAAAGTTGCGGCCTAGACCAACTTCTCATCACATTAGACCTAAGTTATTTTTTCACAAAGAATTATATAATTGCTCGCACGTTTTCTGCAAAGTTGAAGGCAACAGACGTCCTCTGGATCAACCATATACCGGACCGCATAAAGTACTAGAGCGCATCTCGGACCAAATCTTCGCCATTGAAATCGACGGCAAATCCATCAACGTCACGGTCGACAGACTTAAGCCCGCGTACGTACTAATCCAAGACTCGGAAACTATTCCGTCCACTGCATCTTCGTCTTCAACTGACATTCCAGTGCAAAGTGAACCAAAAACTTATCCTAGTCCAGCAGCAAAGCGAAAGATTGTTAGATTTAAGGTGTAATTCGCGCAATAATAAACCTATATGTACAAGCAAACCAATATGTACAAGTTTTGTTTGTTTCATCTATTCTTATGTTTGTTATTCTCATTCTAGCGATATCTTAATCAGTATTTCTTTCTTTAACGTTTACACTAGAAGGGGAGTACTGTGGCGTTGCGAGCGTTAGTCGCGGCGCTGCGAGCGTTAGTTGCGGCGCTGCGAATGTTAGCTGCGGCGCTGCGAGTGTCAGTGGCGGCGCTGCATGCGTCCGTCGCGACGCTGATACGGTCGTTCTTTCCGTTACTCTCCCCATTCGCTCCCTGGGTGTTATGGCGTGCCGCGTGCAGACCTCGTGTAAGTCTCTGCGATAGTCAGTAAGTTAGAACTCGGAAGACCGGGAATTACTTTGTGTATTCCGCGAGACCGATACCGATCACTATTCATGTCTGTGATAATTGTTAGCGTCGTCAGATAAATTCTTAGAGTGTATTTTCATAGTCTAGTATTGTAACTCCGCAACACGGTGCCGGTATCCGAGCCGTCTTACACACGCAATCACGTCTCTACTTTCTAATCAACATTTGTATTTAATATTTAGTTAGTTAGGCATTAAGTGTGTATTAAATCGCCTCATGGCATAAAATCAGAAGCAGTGCGTAGCGCTCATTCTCGACCTAACGTTTTCCTGCCATACGTCCTTCGCCATGGTTAGCAACCACCGGCGCCATATTGCGTAGCACGTGATCCAATAGCCACACTCGTGTGTTTGATAGAATGGCAAGACATGTTTTTGAAAGGTGTGTGTCCAAACTTTTGAGCCCAATAGATGGCATTCGTTCGAAGCGTAACAAAGAGTAACTTTTTTTGCGTTGAAGATGTCGAAATTTATTCCAAAAAAGTAATATTTGCGGGAAGTTTTACTCCATTATTTTATTTTAAAGAAAAGTGCTGCGGAAACACATCGTTTGCTCGTAGATATTTACGGTGAGCATGCTCCATCGAAAACTAGTTGTAAAGAATGGTTTCGGCGATTCAACAGTGGTTTTGACGTGCGTGACAAAGAACGCGAAGGTGCACCGAAAAAAATTTGAAGAATTGCAAGCATTACTCGAAGAAGATTCGTGTTTATCGCTCGATAGATTGGCAAAAGAGTTAAATGTTGATAGATCCACTGTTGGAAAACGTCTACACGCAATGGGAATGCAAAAAGAAGGAAATTGGGTGCTATACAAATTGAAAGAGAGAGACATGGAAAGACGTTTGGTCATCTGCGAGATGCTTCGTCAATGACAACAAAGGAAGGATTTTCTACATCGTATCGTCACTGGCGATGAAAAATGGATCTACTACGATAACCCTAAACGCTTGAAGGCATGGGTGATGCCAGGTGAACCAGGTCCATCAACGCCAAAACGAAATATCCATGTTTCGAAAATTATGTTGTGCATCTAGTGGGATCAAAGAGGTATTATATATTATGAGCTGCTCAAACCGTCCGAAACCATCACTGGCAATCGTTACCGGCTACAACTGATACGTTTAAACTAAGCTTTGAAAGAAAAACGACCGGAATGGGACAATAGGCACAACAAACTGATTCTATTACATGACAACGCTAGGCCACACGTTGCAAAACCGGTCAAGAAATACTTGGAAGGAGTAAAGTGGGAAATTCTGCCCCACCCGCCGTATTCACCGGACATTGTCCCTTCAGATTTCCATTTGTTCCGATCCAGTCGGCCCTTTCTGGAGAACGATTCAATTCTTACGAAGGTATCGAAAAATGGCTTGGTGAATGGATCGCTTCAAAAGAACTAGATTTTTTCATTCGAGGAATCCGTTTATTACCGGAAAGGTGAGAGAAAGTTGTCGCTTCCGAAGGAGCATACTTTGAATAAACTCACTTATATAGATTTGTTTAAATAAACACATCTTTTTCATTTAAAAAGGGCGGAAACTTATTCCCATACCAATACATGTGCGCGCTTCAGAACAAACTAAACTGAGTTTTTTCCAACAGTTCTTGATTATTTCTCAATTTTCGCAATCGAGATATTATTTCTAAAGCGCCGAATTTCCGCCATCGATAACTTGTCGCGCGGGGAGTGGGGCAAGCGCCCCGCTCACCGCCGCGAGCCTCTAAGCTCGAACGGCGCGGCGCGTCTGGCCATCCCCATTCCTCGCGGCCGTGCGCGAGCCGTACCTTCGGCAATAGTAGGTTGAATGGACGCGCGTAATCGGCTATTTTTAAACGTTAATATCTCGTTAATTATTGCGAGCATTGCAAAATGGTACAGGACTTTTCTATTCAGTTTAATCCACTCTACCTGTTTGGAACCAGTATGGCATATTCATTACAATATATAATATATACAGGGTGTCTCTGTATAATATATACAGGGTGTCCCGCGAGATTTTTTCAATCGCAGGAAGGAGATGGGATTGAAATAAACATAACAGTCCTTTATCGTTTAGCGATATTTGTAATAATAATCGAGATATTAATGTTTGCAATTATACTAATGAGAGCGCGCCGATAGAAACATTCCGGCTGCTAGAAGTATAGCCACTTTTTCAAACATAGGCTGCGCCGGCAACACACGCCGCTCACACGTCTCATCGTACCGTACCAAAGAACTCGCGTCTATGGTAACCCGCTGCGCACATTCGCGATTACACATTAATTGTATAATACTAAGGCTGCAAAAATAGGACAAATACATAGGACAAATCATAATAAATTTTAATGAATAAAAATGTCGAAAGAGAGAAAATGATGAAACCTATGGAAATCTACGGAAAATCTAATTAATTTCTATCGTAATCTGTTGCTTCTCTAAATCTTGAAAGGAAAAAATTTTAAGAAAAAGGTATCCGAAAAAAATAATATTCTCTATCATTCTCTACCTATCGTTTTCTGTTAGGAGAATATGATTTCATCGGAATATGATAAAATATCAATAAAGACGTAATGTTTCACTGCAAGTTGGAATCTCTTTTTCTATGTATATTTCAAAAATCACTGAAAATGTGCCGTAATTAATAATGTATTTACGGTAGTAGAAATTCTAAATTCACTATCGCATAACTACTAAAAAAACTCTTTGTTGTTAATCGTAATAATGATATTTGACATAGCATTGTGCTCTCGAGATATAATTAATTATCGTAGGCGATTCATCTTGATCTACAATATTATAAAATCGGAGAAGAGTACATGTTTTTCTATCGTATTATTACAAAAACGTAACATATTGTGCATAGTAAATATTTCATGTATATCGTAATTCTCTAATAATATACGAGGGCAAGTCAATAAATTCTTAGAAAATCTGTCAGAGGGCACTCGCAGTGTCACATTACTTTTTGACAAATAGCATCTCTCAGCTGATTACTATGAAATTTTGAAATTCATCGCGTGGTTTCATTTCTGTAGACCAGTGCTCGGAATTAGTTGTCCATTTCGGCCAGATTTCTGAGACTCCCACTACCACTCGAAAATCGGCGGCCGAGCCGATCATCACGTGACATTGTGCCCCAGGAACGTCGTGATACAAAAAGTATGCTGGAAGCATATCTTCAGGCAAATATTATTAAAATATTTTCTTTCTTACATGATTTTTATTTTAATATTTAAATTTTTTATTATTAATATATTATGAGTATATTCTACAATAATATAATAAGCAATAATATATAATAGTAACCAATTGTTATAATACTGTAATTACGATATGGACAATAGCTTTTCACATCATCTCAGAGGTACTATTGTTGATGCATTTTTTTTTAAGTGGTTTCCCCAGTAGACCTATTCCACTAAAAAATAATGAAGAAGCTGATTAAATGTAGCTCGATAGGAAAACAATATTCTCTAATATAAAATATTTATAGAAATATATAAGGATGACAAACAGGAGGAAACAAAAGCAACTAATTTTTTTGAAAATGTTAATCTAACCTTCTAGGTCGTTTGTATTGGGTCGATTCTACTAGGGATGATATATCTACAGAGAAGTAGAAGAAGTAGTTCGCATTATCGAGGATAACGATGCATCGTTTAAAGAAGAACGTTTTTCCGTTTTCGTAAATTTCATTTTAGAGAAAAAGCATTCACACAAATATGTGGACCCGAACATCGAGAAAATTCGAAGACCAAACTTTCTGAGACGTGGATAACATGATACTAAAATTTTGAAGAATTCAATCCTTTTCTAGTATTTTCAAAGAAAAATCACATTGTAAATCGCAAAGTTCTGCCTAAAATTCTAGGCTTTGTTCCTCGATTTATACAGAGAATTCTCAAACAGTGTCAAATCTTGTCTTAACGATTCGAAATCACCGAAACGTGTATCCAATTGATTTATTAAGGACTCGATTATATTTAGTTGTTTTCGAAAATCACAATTTGTACCGTGATTCTTCAAACAGAATCTGGCAAGAAGGGAAAAAATGAAAAACATTATTTTTCTAATTGATGTTTGAATATTAACTTTCTGCGAAAAGAATCGATATGACTAATGAGTTGTTTGATCTTCTGTAGCTTTGAATTTAAAATGTTTAAATGGTTTGTCATATCAGTAATTAGAGTAAGCTCGCAAAGTTAATCTAAATTTTTAAAGAAAAATTGAAATTCATCACATTTTGTTGGAAAATATTCTTGCAAGAAAAGGAAAATCTCTCTTCTTACAAAGAATTTTCCTAAATCTTTTCCCGCACTAAGCCACCGAACTTCACAATATAGGGGTATATCTGTATAAAATGCGTTATGCGTCTCGAGAAAATGTTGAAACTTCCGATGAGAAAGGAATTTATTTAGGACCGCCTTTAATCATATTAATAATTTTTGTAACCATTTGCATTGCGGTACATAATTTCACAACTTTTCCACATAACGTTTCTTAATGGATGATACAATAAATAACAGGGAATTTTAAGCTTCGCTGCCTCAATTGCCTCGTTGCCTCCATGACCGAAAAATCTATTTTTCGAACCTGTTATTGTCTTTGCGCTGTCAGTTATGATAGCCGAACATTCCGAAAATTTATACCAAATTTCTGAAGAGTTTGGTTAATAGCTTCAAAAATATCAATTCCCGTTATCGTATCATGTAATGAGACAAAATCTAAGAGCTCCTCGACATGTGAGAAATTGTTTTACATGATTCAAGCAAAAATACTCAATTGATTCACACGTCGATTATCGATGCTCTCATCGAGACATAATGAAAAGAAAGAGCAAGAAGCTAATAAAGATTTTAATTTATTTTCTAAAGAGGAGGCAATGTCATCGATTCTTAACTTTACAGTTTTGTCATTTAATGGAATGCTAGCAGCTTCTTCAAGACTTAATGAATTTCCAAACGACTCTACTGCTGCAATGATGCATTCCTTTACAAATTCTCCTTCACAAAACGGCTTAGAATTTTTCGTAATTAAATTTGAAATTGCATACGACGTTGTAAGAGTTTTTACTGAAGGTAGCATTATCAACATAAGAACTTGAATTACAACCTTCTTTATAAATTAGTTTTATCCTTTAATTAAATCGAATTTTTCTTGGTTCACATTTTGAATAGTTCTTCGAATATTTAATATTATAATGTCTATGAAAAAAATATTTTTTAACAATAGAGGGTTGATAACCACACAGAAGACAGGTGATTTTATTATTAATGGAAGCAAAAAAAATTTCTTCCCATACCTTGTCAAAAAGTTGCATATATTTATCCATTCTTTAAGTGAAATCGATGACAGGATTACACTAAAATAAATAAATAATATACAAGCACTGCATTATTACACTTTGCTCTATTAATAAATACTAGTACATTTTTTTTCTTAGTAACATCACATATTTTTACACGTAACATTATCAAATGTAGTACTATCACACGTTTCACTACACTATTACAAGAAGCACTTTCTGTTTGTAAAAAAAAATCTCCAAAACATTATAATCCCACACGAAACCTTTAACGTACACTGTCGTACATGCTTTGCTACTAAACTAAAAAACCGTTGAGAAACAGCAGAGGAGAGAAACAATTGCACATCAACGCACGGCAGAAGAAGGCGCGTCTACATCCATATAGCACCGATTGCTGCGGAAAATTTTCAGAAATGTTTCAACATCTCATGTGCAACAATTCTAAAAAGATTCTGTAATATATTATATGAAATATTGCAACATAAAGGATTCTATCATATGAAATGTTTTAACAGAAATGTTTCTGTCTAAAATCTAAAATGTACCACATGCAACAAATTGAAAAACATATCCAAACAGAATAAAAATTATCATGACATCAAAATCTCTATCAAAAGTCTTTTTTTTTATTAATCATGATTTAATCTAACGTAATTTTGATATTATCGTGACTTGTTCAATTTAAATTGTGAATAACTTTTGTATATGAATGACTTTGCTATTCCAGAGCTATCTTAGAAATGTTCCAGACATATTTCGTAACTTTTATGAAATATTTCACTTTTCAGTTAAAATATTTCTGAGATACAGTTAAAATATTATCTGAGAATTTTCGATGCTATATGGGTAAATTGAACCGCGAAATGTAAAGATTCATATTATAACAATAGATTATAGAAAATACTATTTGCGTAATGCTATATTTAATTATGCTATGTATGATAGTACTAAAGGTATTAATGGTTATTGTAATAAAAATTCGAGTGTAATAATATAGTTACAAGACTGCCCTTCTTCGCAATTATAACATTATAATTCTGCCACTAATTTCATCTGAAAAATGAATAACAAGTAAGAATATATGTGCAATCTTTTAATAAGATGTGGCTTTATTGCATCTACACAGTGCGACAAATATGTTCCCGGACACGAATCACATCTCAGCAACCAGTGGCGACATCTGTGCGTTCAAACATGCATTTTAAAGGTTGAACATTTTGCTATCATCTGTCAAAGTTTCATTCATTTTGGTTGACATATAACGAAGATATGACAGTTCATGTTAAACAAGATTTTGATCGAGGTAGAAATTTTAATATGGAACAAAGAGCAGTGATTAAATTTAACGCAAAACTTGATAAAAGTGCATCAGAAATATTCCGATCGATACAACAAGTTTACGGCAGTCAATGTCTAGGTCGTACAACTGTTTTTGAGTGGCATAAGCGTTTTTTGGAAGGCAGAGAGACCCTTGAAGATGACAAAAAATCAGGACGGCCAATTTTGGTTCGAACACCCGAAATGATCAAAAAAGTACGTGATTTTGTTGCAAACGATCGCAATGCATCACTAAAAAATGATGGAGGAGGCTTTAAATATCAGTAGAGAAACGATTCGAACCATATTACATGAAGATTTGGGTAAAACGAAGGTTTGTGCGAAGTTTGTTCCACACATATTAAGAAGCGATCAAGAACTTCATTGATTGTCCGTCAATGTTTGGCTCGAAATCGTGTCTCTGTGTTAAACCATCCACCGTATTCACCTGATTTGGCCCCCTGCGACTTTTCATTATTCCCAAAATTGAAATTGAAATTGAAAGGACGCTTTTTTGATGACATTCCGACCATCCAATCAGCTTCTACACAGGTACTAGAGGCAATTCCGCAAACTGAGCTAGAACATGCATTTGAATCACTATTGAATCGCTGTAACAAGTGTATTGAAGCCAGAGGAGAATATTTTGAATAATAAAACCAAAAAATATGCATATTGTTGTTTCAATTATGATTTTCAGGCCCTGTCCGAGAACATATTTGTCACACTGTGTATTTATAATAAAATTATTTATTTATTATATTTCTATCTCTCCGAAATTCACAAAAATAGAAAAATATTCTTCTTGGACGATACATCGCTATCCTCGCCAATGTGAATTAGTTCTTTTAAAATCTTTATAGATATATAATATTTAATAAAATTGTATTAATGTGTTCGATAGCAATGTTAAATTAGAAGTTTATGAGTAGAAATTATAACTAACAAAAAAAATGAGACAGATTCTTAGAAATATAATAACGGAGAAAATGTTTATTGTTAATACTTTTTTTTAATTTAATTAAAACAATGAAAAGTGGAATATTTAAAGAGAGCAGCATGTCATTGACGAACAAGTTAGACTATATTAAGAAAAAGAATTATAAGGAATCAAAACAACAAATTCGGCTATAAGCTGCGATTCTCTAATTCAGGATGTATTAGAATGTATATAGAACGGACTTCTAGCCGTTTATGAAAATATTATAAAACGGACTGCTAGCCGTGCAACTTTATATACGAATTTTACCTTAATAGATGCTCGAAACGATTGATTAAATTGAGTTGACCATACTTATCTTCTTTTATATTTAATATAGATTCAAGAGATCTTGATGTTAGGCTAACAATCTCAATCGGGCTATCAGACTCTCAACCTGCTTTTAAAGTCACGGTTTTAAAAGAGATTTTCCTTTAAAGTTTGAAGATAATCTGTGTTTCTTGTTTTTGCTACGGATTCTAGCACGCTTGAACAAAAAGAAAAACAACCACTCGTCATCGGCCAATGGCCGATTCAAAGAGCGCGCCCCAGCCTGAGAGAGAGACAAAAAGAAACGGAAGGCACTCAGTGCCATACACGGTCATCTTCGTGATTATTTGAATCGTAATCGACACACAAGCATATAATTACCATAGAATGGCAATTTCTTCTCTCTCTCTCTCTCTTTTTTTTAACATAATGACACAGAAAATTAAATTCATACTGTTAAGAAAATTACTTATTTTTCTTTCTTCTAGTTTTTTATTTGTATTTACATAGTATTTTAATAGGTTTATTCTGCTAAAAAATAACAAAAAAATGATCAAATACATGACTCGGCAAAGTCAAATTTTACAAAGTAAAATATTTTATGATGTAAAATTTTATTTTATCGAGTCACATATATTTAATCATACTTTTTTTATTTTTTAATTAAATAAACCTAAAGAAACTATTTGAAAAACGTATCAATAATAATACTTTCAAGATAATATGGAAAGTCATTGTCCACATTATAATTATCATATTGTAATTTGTAATTATATATTGCAGAATATAATATGTTAATAATAAAACATGTTAATAATAAAAAATTTATATTTTAATTATTTATTAAAATAAAAATTATGTGAGAAAGAAAATATTTTAATAATATTTGGCGGGAGAGTAGCACGTGACGCTGTGCCCCAGGAGCGTCACGTGAGCGATCAGCGGCTCGGCCGCCGAGTCTCAAGTGGTAGGGGGGGTCGCCTCAGGAATCTGCCTGAAATGGGCAATTAATTCCGAACACGGCTGTAGATGATTAAAACGAACAACGTTTGTATTTTTTGCAAAATGGAAAAAAAACGAGTTTCGTGCAGTGATCAAACATCTATATATGAAAAGTTTAAAGCTGAAAGAAATCAAAGTTGGATAATGTTCATAGCACATCTGCACCAGCGTGACTGTATACAATTAGGTGAATGAATTTAAACCTGGTCGTACATCCACATGTAATGCATCTCATTCGGGACGAATGAGCCTCCAATAGAGGTTGCTATGCCAGAAATCATCGATAAAGTCCACGATATTGTTTTGACTGATCGACGAGTGAAAGTGCGTGAGCTTGTTGAGGCCATAGGCATATCACATGGTACAGTGATTTCAATTTTGCACGAACGATTGGGTACGAAAAAGCTATCGGTAAGATGAGTGCCGCGTTTGCTCACTGTGAACCATAAGCGCGACCGTATGACGATTTCAAAACAATGTTTGGAGATTTTTTAACGTAATCCAGATGAATTTCTGCGTTGATTCATTACTGTGGATGAAACATGGATCCATTACTTCATACCCGAGAACGAAGGAACAGTCAAAACAATGGACTTCACCGAGTGAAGCTCCGAAGAAAGCGAAGACCGCGAAGTCGGCCGGAAAGGTGATGACCAGTTTTTTGGGATGCTCGCGGTATAATTCATATCGATTACCTTCCGTCGAAGTAAACGATCAATGGCGATTACTACGCAGCCTCATTGGACTGTTTCAACAACATTTTAAAGAAAAAACGTCCCCATTTGATGAAGAAGAAAGTGCTCTTCCATCAATGGACGGGTTTACACGTGTCCGGCATCGATGACCGAAATTCAACGAATTCCGCTACGAATTGCTTCCCCATCCAGCATATTTGCCAGATTTAGCCCCCTGCGGCTATTTCCTGTTTCCAAACCTGAAGAAATGGTTCTGAGGAAAGAGATGCACCACCAAAGAACAGCTCATCGCCGAAACAGATGCTTATTTTGAAGGGTTGGACAAATCATTATTCGGATGGCTTGAAAAAGTTGAAGAATCGTTGGATCAAGTGTATCGAGCTGAAAGGAGACTATGTTGAGAAATTAAAATGAATCGATAAAAAAAAATGTATTTTACTATGTTTTTCTAAAAACTTATTGACTTGAACTCGTACTTATGAAAGGAGAACGTATAAAGAATTAATCGTGAATATTATAACAGATTTTCACGTTCGTGAAAAAAGAAACAATTAGGAACAATAAAAGAATTTGATGTTACAAATACAAAATTGAAGGATCACTTAAATTTTCAACGTGGAAGTCTGTTATAATTAATATTCATGATTAATTCTTTATACGTTCTCCTTCCATAAGTATCTTATTAGAGAATTACGAAGTACATGAAATATTATGCATAATATGCTACGCTTTTTGTAATAATACGATAGAAAAACATGTATTCTTCTCCGATTTTATAATAGATTAGGACGAACCGCCCGATAATTAATTATATCTCGAGAGCACAATGCTATGTCAAATATCGTTATTACGATTAACAAAGAGCTTTTTTAGTAATTATGCGATAATGAGCTTAGAATTTCTACTACCGTAAATACATTATTAATTACGGATTTTCAGTGATTTTTAGGTAGTAGGTTCAACAGTAAGTGGTTCAACAGTGAACATATAGTAGTACACTATGAACCATTGCGATATTTCATAAATTTACCAGACGTTATCAGATTAAGCTGTTATTATGCAGCGACTTGCATTTGAACCCCTCGGCTCTCCAGTCGGCAGGCAGATCGCACTAAGTATGGCAGTGTGGGATTACATTTAAGAAATTTTGGGTTGCAAAGTAAGTTTTTTTCGTAAGTTTTATGCATTTTTTATGTTTTTGTTGTTACTCTCATCATTTTTTTCATTGTGCAATAGTTTTATATACACATTTAGCTTCAATATTTTGTAAGCAACTTTTTTCTGTTGTATTATTTTATCTCATTATTTTGGAGATTATGTAGTCAACAACGAACCATTTCTAGACTACATACCTATGTTTTAGACTATATACCTATGTTCTAGACTACGTAAAGGTCAATATTCTTTAGGTATAGAATATCCTCACATTTTGATAAAAATGCACTCATTACATATACGTTTTTGCACGAAATGAACAAATCGAGCAGAAAAAAGTATCTCTCTGTCCCGCGAACCGAGATATTAAGCGTTAAAGTTGATGACTATTAGGTTAATCTGGCAATTGCCAGATTCGTTCATTTCGTCCAAAAACGCGTTGAATGAGTGTATTTTTATCAAAATTTGAGAACGGGGTATTCTATACCTTTACCCAATAATCTTCAAAATGATAGTTCATTGTTAACAATAATAATAGTTCATTCTTTATAACATTATTTATTATCTTTCTTTTTTAGAATGGCGCAGTCTAAATCTAGAATGAAGGGTAATCATTCTCCAAATAGCTCAAAGCTATGACTTTACATAGACAAGGAATAAGTATTCGCAAAGCGGCCAAACAATATAAATTAGAATATCCCACACTGCGCCGTTACATAGCTAAGAATATAAATATTAACAATAAAGAATTACAAGACCGATTCCTAATTATGATGTTAATAAAATATTTATAACAGAGCAAGAAGAAACGTTGAAAGAATATGTAAAAGAATGCGCTCTAACTTTTTATGACTTTTTATACTTTTTGTTTAACAAAATACCCCTATCACCCGTAATTTTACATAGATTTTAATTTAATAAAATTTTTTTTTGCAGAACACGTATCCACAGCGCTCTTTTACCTTTCTTTAAAAAAGTATATAACATCTCATGTATTTTGTAGTGTTTGTCTTCTTATAAACAGTATATGAATTAATCAATTTAGTACACATTTTTTCCGAATATGATTAAAATTAAAGGTTACCATGAAATTCATCAATGAAATTCAATCATGGTAATCTTTAGGTAATTATATATTGTGAACATGCTTTATTAAATTATAACATAAATTATATATTGTATATTGAAAACATGCTTTAGCCTTTTTGAATCGATTATCAATCAAATATTATTTTGTTAACTTGTAATTTGTTTTAATATAATAAGCGATTTATATTAATGTTAAGTTAGTTGAAATTTCTTTATACAAATCTCTGGATGTTGCAATTTGTTTATCGAGTGGTCGTTGTAAATTAGTTCTAGTCGCCAATTTTTATTGTTCCTCTCATCACACAGAGCTTTAACACGAGCGGTTGCAAAAAAATGCTACTCACCATAAAACTGAAATTTTATTTCCATCGAGAAGATTTTGGAATTGATGCTAAGTGCATTCTTTTGCAACCGCTCATAGTATAGATATCCGTGTGATGACGTGGGATGAACAATAAAAAGATTGGCGACTAGAGCTAGTTTACAGCGCTTACTCGACAAATAAATTACAACACTCAGAAATTTATATAAATGGTCCTTAACTAACTTAACATCAATACAAGTCGCATATTATGATGAAGCGAATTACCAGTCGACAAAACAATATTTGACTGATGACATAATTCAAAAAAAATTGCGACGAGTAGGGCTAGCATTTCTTAATAAATTCAAGGTCGCTGAATCCAAATTCGCCAGTGAAAAATGCCTATCACGTCAAATTTTTTAGATAAATCGAGTAATATGAGCCAAAAATAGCTCTAAAGAGCGAATCTTTTTGTTTCGTTTTTTTTTTACATGTGAGTATATATAAGAGTTAATAATTCTTACTTCTGCAAGTCTCTGCAGATCCTCTATAAAGAAATTAAAAAATCATTATTTAATGTCTATAATGCATCGTCATTTGTGAGTTCTTTTTGATTTCTTTTTTTTTGTAAAGTCAAATTATATATTTATAATAAAAAAATTAATTGTTTTTATTGAAATAGTCTTTGCGTATCTTTGCGTATTATATAAATCATTGTAAATTTTTCTCGAATTTTCTCAATTTTTATGACAGCTTATGTTAAGATACAATATCGATCGGCGTCGTCATCGTCAGTCGGCGTCGCCCAGTGATACTGATAAACGAGAAGGCGCAAATATACGAGTTATCGCCATGCCGCCATAACGGTTTGCCGACAAATCGTCATATGTATTTAACTATCGCATAAACGAACGATAGAATGATTCAGACACAATTCAGACACATAAATTTATATATAAAATATTAGGTGTAGTAAAAAGAAATCCATTATTTTTCCAAATCACGTAGACGAGATACAGATTACTAAAGCCATCTATTATATTGGAAAAATAATGGATTTCTTTTTACTACACCTAATATATAATTATTATATATATATATATAATATTATATATTTTATAATTTTTCATAAAATATATAATATATATGTATAATATAAAATATATATAATATATATTTATACAATCAATCGATGCCTTGCGAGCAAATACTGAGTGACAATGTGCAAATAATTTATTCAAATAAACATATCAAATACGCAAACGTTTCGATCCTGATTTGTATCCTTATCAATGCTCCAAAATTATTGACAATATGCAATCATCCAAAGATAAAGTAATGTAAACAATATAATATATTATAGGACCATATATGTGATAACACAAACTAAAAAAAATCAAAGCCTTAAATGGCTTAATAATATCACAGTTGACTAGAAATTTAACAAATTTTTTATGCTTCGCATCTTCGAAACGATCTTAATAATGTTGAATGACAATTAAAATCTGTAAATAATTATTTCTTATTGCAAAAAATATTACCTCGACCGGGAGTCGAACCCGGATCTCTTGCATTCCGTGCGAACGTCCTAAGTCTTTAGACTAAGACTTCCGGGGACGACATACGTAATATATAAATTCACACAAGAATCATACAAGCATTAAGATAGATCATTTAAGACTTTGATTTCTGTAGTAATGTAGATGTCATCATAGGGGAGACTAGGGATAATAGATTCATTTTTCAGTTTCGAATTTTTACAGATGAAATTAAGAGATTTGTCGAAAAAATGAATTTTACACCAGTTACTACATTTGATCTATCTAATAATATTTTAATAATAAGATAAAATTGATAACTATGATAATATGAAAAAAATGAATTTTTTTAATGCATTCCATCTGATTGAACTAGCCCCGGGACCGGAGTAAGGTGACTAATGGTATGGGATAATTTGATTAACATTAATAAAATGAAGGTTAATGTATATTTAATCTTTATCATATCAATAAAGCTTTCATAAAAATGTATTTTAAACATAAACGTATTTATAAAACTTTTATAAAAATGCATTTTAAACACAAACATATTTATAAAATAAAAAAAGTATAACTTTGTATGTTATTATCAGATAATTTATTTAATCCGAATCATTATCTGAATTAGTTATAACAAACATACAATTATAATAAACATAATACGATAAGTTATCCTTTATTTAGAATGTGTCTATATACATCATCACAAGATTATCCTTTCAATTATTCTTAATGTTTTCACATTATTATTATAATAATACTACTTCTATTACACTTAAAAATCTTATCTTTTTTAGATGTTACGTCCTACAGACGCCACGATTCTTTTCTTCGGCTCCACGTCGCGACTATGGTTGGTGTCTGCGAGACTCAAGCGGAGCCTTCTAATAACGGTCTGACAGAATTGAAAAGAGGAACCGGATAGGCTCCGCGAAAACTCGTAAATGCCAATCAACCCGGAAGGAATAACAACCTTAATGCAGACCCGAAAGGAGACAAAATTGTAAAAGACATTATAAATGCACCGAAGTCACGCAATAGTAAAAATCTAGGCTTTGTCATCCGAGACTGACAATTTCATCGCGCTTAAAAAAAATCATAAAATGCATGGGATAATTTCCCACGGTAGCGTTATCTAAGATCAGACTCGCGACTGACAATGGTAGCCCTGCACGCAAACCTAGTTGTGCACGCTAACCATTTGTTTACCTAGCCATATTTTCCACGAGAATAACAGAATTCGTCATCCGTCTGGAGCAATCTTGACTCTTTAAGGAAAAAGCGTAAATCACTTCTTTTCTTCTCGAAACTACTCTAACGATTAACAACGATAGGACGCTATAAAAATCGTAAATCTCGCATGACATTGCAACTAACTTTTGCATCTAGACAAAGGGACACAACGCCCTTTTTTCAAAGTATAAATAGAAGTCCCGCGGAAGCGTCAGTACGAAATTTTGAATCACTCGGTCCACGTTAGTGAAGTTCGCGCTCAGTTACAAGTTAACTCATTGTCTCGGGCAATGCGAAAATTATTGGAACCCACGTTAATCACGCTAGTTCGCGATTCCATCCGAGTGCAAACTTGTGAGCAAATCGCAACTGGAATTACCAGCCATACTCCACCAGGCAACTGCCCTTCGGACGCTCTTCGCTGACGATGGATCTCCTTGGCCACTCGCCTAGAACCTACCCGATATCTTGGGTCAGGTAATAGTAAGTCGCATTTATTTCCAATCCACCCTCGCGTTTCCCCGCATGGAAAATGCATTGTTCTTAAATATATTTTCACGCGTTTCCAATGAACATGCGTCAATTTTAATCCTTCGGTTCGTAGTGCGTACCATCAGGAAACACGGACAAACCTCCTATGTCCGGAGGAGTAGGCGGAACCATTCCCCAGGGCCACCCACAATCGCGCCGCCACAATCGACTGGCGAACAATCGTCGAGATCTCCTATTCACCAACACAACCGTTGGATCTCACTTCTCCTCCTGTTATCGACCCTGTTATCCAGAAAATCGGTTATTCGCCTCCTCCTCTCGAGGAACGATTCCCTCTCCCTCCTTCTCATGAAGAAGGATTCCTCCTCCTTTGGATCAACTCCCGCCCCTCCCGTTTCAATTGAATCCCGAGCCGATCGACTCGAATGTTCCGGTTGTTTTCGTCCCCCTCCAATGAAGGGGACAGATTAGTCACTGTATACATCCGGAAATCCCACACCTTACACCGTCCTCTACAAGCACCTCATCTCGATGTGCTCCTGCAACACTTTCATCGCTTCCCATACTCATTAACTCTTTCCTCTCCACACACACACACACACACACACACACACACACACACACACACACACAACTACATTAGCTAACTCAATCATTTTACCATAAACAAATCGATTGTAACTAAAATTAATGTTTTATATATATTAGGTGTACAAATAAGTTTTCGCCGTTTGACAAAAGACGGCGCGACTATGGTTAAAATTGTCTGATGTAAAACATTATATCGTAAGGTTGGACATCTGTCAACAACACAACCTTGAAATATTAGCGATTTTGTATCAGCATCATATATTTTTTTTTGTGCGAAAATGCCGAGTTTTGAGCCGAATAAGCGTCATTTGCGAGAACTTTTGATTTACTTCTTTAATTTGAAAAAATCTGCAGTTGAGGCTCATCGATTGCTTGTAGAAGCATATGGTGAGGCTGCCTTAAGTGAGAGAAGTGTCGTGAATGGTTTCAAAAATTTAAGAACGGTGAATTTGACATCAAAGACAAAGAATGTAGCGGAAGGCCGAAAGTGTACGAAGATGCGGAATTGGAAGCATTATTGAATGAAGATTCGTGCCAAAAGCAAAAAGAACTTACACTTACATTAGGACTCAACAAGCAATTTCACATCGTTTGAAATCATTGGGAATGATTCAAAAGCAAGGGAATTGGGTTCCATATGAACTGAAGCCGAGAAACGTTGAACGCCGATTTTCCATATGTGAAATGCTGCTTGTCAGGCATAAACGAAAGGGTTTTTTACATCGTATAGTCACTGGTGATGAAAAATGGATCCACTACGATAACCCAAAGAAGAATCACCTGGCCATGCTTCAACATCGACAGCCAAGCCGAATATTCATGGAAAAAAATTCATGTTGTGTATTTGGTGGGAGTCAGCTTGGTGTCGTGTATTATAAGTTGCTCAAACCGAACGAAACCGTTACTGGGGCTCTCTACCGAACATAATTGATGAGATTGAGCCGAGCACTCAAGGAAAAACGCACCCACTACTATTCCAGGCATGACAAACTTATTCTCCTGCATGATAATGCTCGACCACATGTTGCGGCGCCGGTCAAAACCTACATGGAAACACTTAATTAGGAAGTTCTACCCCACCCGCCGTATTCACCAGACATTGCCCCTTCCGATTACCATCTATTTCGATCGATGGCGCATGGCCTGTCTGAGCAGCACTTCACATCATATGAAGATATCAAAAATTGGATCGATAATTGGATAGCCTGAAAAGATGAAACGTTCTTCCAACGCGGTATCCGTATGCTACCAGAAAGATGGGAAAAAGTAGTGGCTAGTGATGGACAATACTTTCAATAAAACATTATGTATCGTTCTTTCACAATAAATGCTTAATTTTTGATTAAAAGTAGCGGAAACTTATTTGTACACCTAATATATATATATGTGTGTGTGTGTGTGTGTGTGTGTGTATGTCTGTATAAATCTAATAATAATATTTTCTTTAAATAAATGTAAGTTTAAATTGAATGAAGATTGCCAGCTTCCATTTATTTGTTAAATCACCACTCGCATTCCTTTCCCTCTAATATCTAAGATCGCACGAAGTCCAGTCCCGGGTCAAAAGGATTAAGTTCTTTGACCCAAAAGTAGGACGTTCGCACTGTCCAGCGGAACAGGTGTCATAGCGTCCCTTCGGACGTTGACCCACATTCCGGGACCGAAAAGGTACGCACGACTCACAGGTGTTCGCCTCCGCGCGTATACCTGTGAGATTGAGTCTAACCATCCTTCCATACCCTCTCCATTCTCCTTCATTGACTCTTTGACCAAATTTCCAAAGGTTTGGACGTAACACAGAAGAAAGAAGGATATATGAATATAGGACATATATGGACATATTTTATATTCAATTATATATGTTTATGAATATTTATACATGTATGTTGTTCTAATTTAAGTATCCCGCGAGTATAAGCGACTGAGCGGGAATATTACGCGCGCAGAGCGAGTGGCGGCGATGTTGTGTGTGTGTTTCCGTTCTGACCGTTTCCCGCGGAACAGAGAGAGAAGGAAGGAGTCTGTTCGTCTGTAAGCACGGAGGTGCCATTGCGCTTTCTGTACAAATCAGATATTAAACTCAGTAATTCCTACGTTGCTTTACTTCAATTACCCTGAATGGCGACGAGGATGGAATCGCAACTATCAGAGGGGTGAGAGAAATAGCAAGTGGACCGTACGACAAATTGTACGAATACAAAAAAGTTAATTAGAGTCGGGAGTTCGAGATTACACAAAATGGCGGAGGTTATGTTAACGTTATGGAATTTTTGCGATTGACTCTTGATCCGTCCTCTATCGAGTGGAAACGTTGGCTGCAAAGATTTTTGCGGCCGTTAATATTTTTAAGATACTTGAGGACCAAAAGACATTATATCTGTTACATTACATCGGGTCAGCTTTTGACGTCATTTGCAACAAGTTGGTGCCTGTCGATCCATACACGATAACTTTCGACACCTTGATAACGAACCTGGGCGAATTCTATGCATCAGAACTTTTGGAGATCGCCGAAAACTTTCAATTTTACGAACGGAAACAAAAAGAGGGCGAGTCAATTAAAGATTTTGTGACTGCGTTACATAAACTGAGTGTACATTGCAATTTCGGGGCGTATCTGAAAACGGCATTGAGGAACCAATTGGTTTTTAGTTTAACTAGTCGGGGTCAGGCGAGACTATTGGAAACAAGAGACTTAAGAAAGACTTCGAGAAGGCAGTTCAAATTGCGACTACGCTGAAACTCTCCGAAAAAGATACACAACCGTGGTCGAGTACATCGGTGTTAGGTAGGACCAACAAACCAGAGAAGAAACAAAAAAAGAAAAAGACTGTTAAAACGTTTAAAGATAAAAATGGAAATGTTAAATCTAAAGCCAATAAAACTCATACAAATTTCGCAAGTACGAACACGTCTATTAATATTTTTTGTTTCAGATGCGATGGTAACCATTTAGCAAATAAGTGCACTTTAGATCGTAATATCAGATGTAATAATTGTGGAACGCCAGGCCATCTGCGGAAAGTGTGCATGGGAGCGAAGCGTGCGGCTGCGAATCAGGTCGAGGAGATTGATTGGTGAAGCAATCAGATCATCGTGATAAATTTTATAAAACGCTCTGCGTGGAGAATCGACGTTTCGAAATTGATAGTGGAGCGGCAATTTCGATCGTCAGTGCAGGCACAGCACGTCAGTTTTTTCCGCAAATACAGTTACAAGCGACATCGCTTCAATTAATTACTTTTTGCAAAACGCCTATCCAAGTGATGTTACCGGTTAAAGTTGCTTGGCGGGGAAATCTGATTAAATTAAATTTATACATGTGTTTTTCAAATGTGGATCGTGAGCCGTTAGATCGCTAATGGATACGAAAACTACAATTGCCATTGACGGACTCAGTTAACGCATTAATGACTACACGTACTGATATTCAGGTTCGAGCTACAGATTTATCGAGTTACAGATTTAAAGTTATATGGGGCAAAATTAAATCCCTCATCTACAAAAATACGTGATATCGAAGTTTAACTATCAAAGAGAATACAAATTCGATTTTTCTAAAAGCTCGTAGTGCCTTTCAAATTACTACCGTTAGTGAAAACAGGAATTACGGACCTTGGAACAAGAGAGTGTTCTGGAGAAGATTAATATATCCCGGTGGGTCACTCTCATCGTTCCCGTGTTCAAGAAAAATAATCAAATCCGTATTTGTGATGATTTTAACGTTACAATTAATCCCCATTTGCTAATCGATGAGCATCCGCTACCCACAGTTGATGAACTATTTTCATCAATGTCAGGAAGCATTAAATTCACGAAAATTGATTTACAACAAGCATATTTACAATTGGGAATACAGGAAGCGGATCTCGATTTGCTTACTTTAAACATTCACAAGGGCTTTTTTAGATGTACAAGACTCATGTTTGGTGTAGCTTCGGCGCCAGCAATGTGACAACGTGTGATGGAGAATTTGCTACAGGACATTCCGGGGATATCGGTTTTTCTTGATGATATTAGGGTTACGGGACCCGACGATGAGACTCACTTACATCGTCTTGGACTAATTTTACAGCGTTTAGCCGACGCGAACATTAGAACGAGAGTAAAAGTGAATTTATAAAGGATTCCATACATTATTGTGGATTGACAAAAATGGGGTACATAAATCGGTTGACAAAATGGACGCGATTGATCAAATGCCCTGACCAAGTAACATATCAGAATTGCGATCTTTCTTAGGTATGATTAATTATTACGTCGTTTTATTAAGAATTTAAGTACAATTCTCCATTACATGCGTTATTGCAAAAAGGAATTGTTTTTAAATGGACTCGAGAATGCGAGAAACAAGTGTTTCAGTTGGCAAAGGAAAATTTTAAAGATAATACGATACTGGCACATTTCGATTCGAAGCTGCCTAGCGACGGATGCCAGCCCTTACGGTGTCGATGCGGTCCTGTCCCACTGTTACCCTGACGGTACGGAAGGGGTTATTCTGTTCGCGTCTCAGTCGTTGTCGAGCACCTGGCGAAAGTATGCACAGATAGACAAGGAGGCGTATCATTTTTGGAATTAAGAAATTTCATCAGTACTTATATGGCAATTATTTCATTTTATACATCAATCATCATCCTCTTGTACAGATATTTTCACCTTCTCGACTCTTACCGGCTTACACAGCACTACATATACAGCGCTACACAATTTTTTTAGAGGATTATACATTTAACATTAAATACAAAAATTCGAAACAACATAGTAACGCCGATTGTTTGTCACGTTTGCCTTTCCGCTGGGTTCTGCGGCGGGACATGATGTAGTAGACATACACGAAATCGCGATATTACAGGATTTGCCTGTCTTGATGGAAAAATTAGCATAGGCTACTCGGGAAGATGCTCAGCTAAAAAAAATTGTAATCGCGTTACGGGAGAAAAAGAAAATATCGACGAAATTACTATTCAATATTAATCAGGCAACATTTACTATACAAAAAGATATTCTTTTTTGTAATGGCAAGGTAGTTATATCACATTCTGTACGTGAATGATTTCTTAAAGAACTACATAAAAGCCATTTTGATGTTGTCAAAATGAAAGCATTGACTCGAACGCTGTTTTGGCCTGGATTGAATAAATCCATCGAGAAATTGGCAAATAACTGTGACAGTTTGTAATACGTACCGTAATGATCCACCGAAAGTAGAGGTTCACGAATGGGAACTCGCTAAAGTATCATTTGAGAGAGTTTACATGGATTATGCGGATCCATTTATGGATTCATATTTCTTCTTAATGGTGGATGCCTTCTATAAATGGCCGGTTGTTTTCGTAATGAAAAACATCACAGTCAAGACGAAGACTCTTCGTCTTGATGTTCGATTGATTGTATGAACTTTATAACGTTGTGATGATCATTATACCAGGAAGTATCTTGTTACATTACTATCTTTGGATAACTGCATATTGTCGATAATTTTGGAGCAATGATAAGGATCCAAATCAGGATCGAAATATTTGATATGTTTACTTGAATAAATTATTTGTACATTGTCACCCAGTGTTTGCTCGAATAGGCATTGATTGATTGTATAGATTTGTCTTAACCGAGCTATAATATCTAATCTATTAATTATATATATTTTTATAATTTTTTATATTTTTTTTTTCAGAATTAGATATCATTATTACAAATTTTCAATAAATATTAATAGCTGTTTTAACAGAAAAGAATTGTAAAATTAATTTTCATTCAGGTAGTGCAGATCTCTATTCTAAATGTCAACCAATTATCAACATAGAAATGATCCAGTGATCGACATCTTTTATTTGCTTACGTATCTTTATTATAATTCGCCTATGTCTATGATGATTACTGCCCAGCAAACGAGAATGGATTGAAATGAATTGAAATGGATTCAGATTTTTAAAAATATTGATTCACGAATGTTAAAATGAATGCTTTTCAATCCTGAATGCATTTTTATTCATTTATAGGAATTGCATGGAGCATATCTCTATACCTTTCAATCTAAAAATAATATTAGCTTTTTCTATGCAATGTGACACGAACGTTCAATTCGAAATTTTGAATAAGAAATGCAATTTTTCAAGCCAATTGCATCCAATTAAATCCAAAAAAAGTATTCGCTATTTAAAATACGCATGCGCATAGAAAAAATTTCAATCCATTTTAATCCATTCTCATTCGCTGGGTGGTCCGTAGAATGTCTAGATAATAACAATTACAGATCTAATTTTTTTATTTGGATTTTAGATACATTATTATTCGATTTACAAGAATTTTTTTCGGCCCAGTAATTGACAGATATGGCGATTACTCGAATGACTACGTGCTTCGGTGAATTAGTGCTTGCCACATAAAAAAAACCTATGAAATTTGTATAAAACAATAATTTGTGATGGTGTACGTAAAACTGATCTCGATTTATAATTGAAGCTCAATTTACCTCATGCAAGTTGCCAATATCCAAAATCACACAAAATCAAACACTGTCTCTTAACTTCACAATAAAGCATTTGATCGAAATCACGCATAGACTTGGTTGTTGCACATATTCGATTTAATCAATAGTGAATTCGTATACATACGAGTTCATAATGTAACACAACATTGTAAATACCTCCTTGGAACCAAGAAAATATCAGCAAGCTGTACGATCGACAAAAACCCTAATAGCAAGCTGACGTCAAAATGACGACAAAATGACGTAACTTGCTACCTGGGAAGAACTAAAATACGTCTTTAATACGTAAACTTGGCGATTATTGATATCCTGACGATTTCTGGACCAACTACCTTACTTTCATTTTGTATTGGTCATGAAACAAAATGTCCATTTGCTTTTGGTTTTATTCCTATATTCAAAATATGAATCTAGTTCTGCATGAATTTTGCTTCTTGAAGTAAAATTAATCTGTTTTTTACATTTAGGCCACAAGTTTTGTTTTATATGCCATCTCTGAAATTGAGTAATTGACGTCGGTAGCGTTCAACATTGATGGTTTGACTTGGTTGTAGCAGCTCATAGTATACTACACCGACTTGATCCCACAAAATTCATAACACGACTTTCTTTCATGATTTCTTGCGCTTAGGATTGTAACGAATTCATTTTTCATCGCCAATTACAATTCAATGCAAAAATGACTTCCGTTTTTGTCTTTGAAACAGCAATTCACAAATGGCTAAACGTTTCGCAATGTCTCTTTCCCTCAATTCATGTGAGATTCAGTTTCCTAGCTTCTGAATCGTTCCCATTGCTTTTAAACGTTTGCTAATGATTGACTCATCGACATTTAATATTTCCGACAACTCTTTGAGTGTCTAACATGAACCTTCCTGAAGTAATGCCTTTAATTTTCCATCTTCAAACATTTTTGGGCACTCTTTGTTATTCATGTCAAAATCAGTTTTTGAATCTTCTAAACCAATTTCTGCAAGTTGTTTCAGATAGAGCATGTTCCTCATAAGCCTCCACTAGCAAACGATGATTTCAGTAGCAGATTTCTTGAGATAAATATAGAAAAGTTATGCTTCCCGCAAATACTCTTTTTTTGATACAAAACCCGACATTTTTAATGCGATAAAAAATTGTATTCTTTGCATCCGATTAAATGTTATATACTGATTATTAAAGCCTATTGACAATACTTTCATATACATCAGCAGTTATTTTCGGCCATGTTGAAATAGCATAAATATCTTTCCCGCGCGCGCGCGCGTATATATATTTACACAATAACAATAATTACGTTGTCGTCGAATTATTTTGATATTCTTCTATTAATTCCTCGGATTTTTCCTCGTCGTCCGATTGCGATTCTTCTACAGCGACAATGTCTGGGAAATATAATTTCGATTCTTCAACAGCCTTCTCCAGATTTTCACTTACATGAAAAGGTCCGATCCCGGCGAAGCCCAAAAATGCCTCACAACCTACTTTTTTTACGGTACAGACAAATATTTCGTAACTGTGAAGGAAAAGTACTTTAGTACACAAATAAAACTATATAATAATTAGCTTTCTCTTTATAGATATGAAAGAGAAATTAAATACTTAATTTGATGTATTATATCACTTTTTTTCAGAACTTGAGAAGATTATTCAAATATATTGATTATTTGTGATTGAAAAATTGACAAAGATGTAAAATTTAAAAACATAAGCATATCTACATATATGATATAATGAAGTATTTTAGAAATGGTAATAAATTGATTAAATTTAAGTGATAAAACGTTAATTGTTTAAAGCTTTAAAAAAAATTGCTTAAAGACAAATTAATTTAAAAATTAATTAATTTAAAAATTAATTTGTCTTCAAGTTTTAAAAAATTAATTAAATTTTTTAATTAAAATAAAAAAGATTACCCCGTTTTTTCTTCTGTACTCATCTCAAACGCCTCTATAGTTTTGGCAATCATCTTAGCTTCAGGCGGTTTATCATATTCAAATATACCAAAATTAATGACATCATCATCGAACATTTCCAACACCATTTTTAAATCATTTTTACGCGTATAATCATATTTGAAGACGGTTATTGGTACTTTAGCTATTTTATCTTCGTACTATGGATTAAAATAACAAATAATATAATTAAATTAAGTAAGAGTTATAATTAAAACAAATATTATAACTTATAATTAGAATTATAATTAAGCTATATTTAATTTTATGTACAACTGTAAAGTTATATATAAAGTTACTTGAAGAATCTTGGAAAAGACCGCCGAATACAAGAAATGTTTCTCAAATATATTTACCGGATACATTGTATTAGTATAAATGGTGAATATTGTACGAAAAACGGTAGCCTTGTTTCTGGGATTCGGAGGTGTCCAAATAAAAGGAAACTTTTTATTTTCCTTATCAGGAACTTCAAAAGCTGGACGATATTTTCCGGCATAGCTATATACATAAAATATGAATTGATTATAATAACAATTAAAATTAATTATTATTATAATTGTTCTACTACTAATAATTAATGATTTGACCGTCTATATTATAGATGTATTATTTCATATATATGTGAGAATATCATATAAGCTTACTAAACGAGAATGGATCGAAATGGATTCAAATTTTTAGAAATACGCATTTGCAAACGTTAGAATAAATCTTTTTCAATGCATTTTTATTCATTTATAGGAATTGCATAAAGCATGTTTCTATGCTTTTCAATTTAAAGAAAATTCCAGTTCTTTAAGTGCTTTGTGAATTGCTCAATTCAAAATTCTTTTTAATTCAATTTTAAACTAAAAAAATGAAAGACTATGAATACCATTAAAGTACGCATTTGAATAGATTTAAATGAAAAAAAATTTTAATCCATTTTAATCTATTCTCGTTCACTGAAAGGTTACAGAGTTATCTCTTATGAATTTTATATTAGAAATTTGTGTGAATTAATTAAATTATATTAAAGCGCATACCAATCTTCATTTAAATTGTCTTCCAATTCCGGTACTGTCGATTCATTGAACAAGATATTGCACAGGTGATTATGAACGTCAAGTTGCTTTCTTCCTTCAACAATCTTCAATCGCATAAACATACATTTACCATCAAAGAGCAATTGTTTGCTGGTTTCTGTAAAGCTATACGTGGACTGCAGCATGTTAAAAAATAGAATAGTAAATTTTTATTAATATTGATGCAACAAGTTACAGTCAGTTACAGTCGAAAAAAAATTGAAATACTTCATGAAGTATTTGCTGGAGCAGATCCGCATTCATTCGTTTACGTAGTTCTTGTCCCACCATATAGTTCTCTGGTAACAATTCCTCAATTAATTCTACGTATGGAGGACTCGTTCTCTTATCTCTTCTACGTCCCTCTTCATCCTTGAATATCCAGGGAAACAACAGTAGGCAAGTCTCGTTGCATAGTGACGTGATCAGATGCAACATTTCTGCCTCGTACCTTGCCTTAGCTTCAGCAACTATATGACAATTTTAAGAAGTACTATATTAAGAAGATGCTGGAGCCATTTATATATCGTTAAAATTAGGATTTTTTATGTTTTTGTTCCTAATCAATTTCTTCGTAGTGATTTCATAGAATAAAAATTTCTTTCCCACGATTAAAATATATATGATAATACTACTTGTTGTTAGTATATTTGTGTTCAAAGCTGTAAAATAATAAAAAAATAAAAAATTACAGATTTCTCATCCATTTTACCTTCAGCGTTAGTCGCTATACTGAGATAAAAATGGAAAGAAATTTGTAATTTTTCATTTTTTCCAGCTTTGAAATACATCAGAGACAAGTACATTATTAGCATATACATTTTAATTGTAGAAAAGGAATTTTTCTGTGAAACTACTATGAAGAAATTGGATTGATACAAAAACATCAAAAACGCTAGTTTTATATTGATAATACAGGCGCCTCCAGCATCTCCTTAAGCAATAAATACAGTTCCATGCAACTCCAATCTAATTCATAATTAATTTTACATGTTCGAACTATTGTCTCAAAAATAAGTGAAAGTTGAAGTGTTTAATACGATAATACTTATATTTTTTGTACCTTTTCGAGATTTCCTTGCTGTTTCCTTGGCTATTTTCATTTCCTCCTGGATTTTTAATCGAACTATTTCTTCTGGACTTTTCTCAAAAACATCTATCAAAAATCTATATTTTGAAACAAATAATGAAATTTCAAAATAATAAAACATTTATATTTTATAATATAACAAATCGTACAATCATTATAAAAGGTGGTTAATCTCTGTCGATATTTAACAAATGAATTCTTTAATCGATACATACGTGGCCGACATATTCTTAAATCAGACCTGCAGCCGAGTCGCACATTTCGACCGATTTTGCCTATTGTCATCCCCACTCCTTTTATTTCATAGCATTTAGACTTTAGACCATGCGCAGAGACATAAAACGCTCGTACTCAAGGATGATCTTAGTATTAATTCACACAGAGCACTATAAGGCTGTAGGACTTTGAAACATACTGCGTCACATTCACTGTTTACAAATTTTTATTATTATTATTATTATTATTATGTTAAAAACTCAAAAGTAATACTTCAAAATAGAACACGTATGTTAATGAAATTTACGTACTAAAAAAAATTAAAAAAAAAAAATTTTTAACATAATAAATTGAGTTTCTAACATCATAATAATAATTATAATTATAATAATAAAAATTTGTAAACAGTGAATGTGAGGCAATATGCTTAAAATCCTATAGCCCTATAGTGCCTTGTGTGAGTTACGGCTAATATCATCTCTGAATTCGAGCGTTTAATGTCTCCGCGCGTGATCTAGATAAACTATGAGACAAAAAGAATGGAGATGACGATAAGCAAAATCGATCGAAATGTGCAACTCGGCTGCAGGCCTGTTCTTAAATAAAATGTTGCGATATGTATGTACCGGCGAATTTTTATAAAAGTTAAATATAGTAAGATATTACAAGCTATCTTTTATGTGAGAAGCATTATCAATCGTTCCAACTTACTCATGCTCGTCACCCTTTTGAATTCTTTCGAGCTCGGTCATCAGTATTTTTACAAATTGCGGGCAATGCGCTCCGAACATTAAATTTATCATTCGGCCTTCCTGCGAGAAAACCTTTTCAATTGCAATAATTATTTCTATGTACGCATGCAATTACGTGCTGATTACTTACATGAATAAACATCCATGTAGGTTCACTTTTTCCTTGAAACCTCTTCAAATCGGTAACATGATCACAACTCGCCTAAAAATTATTAAACAGAATGAAACGCTAAGAATATCTTTATACAGCTGGTTCATTTTGTAGTTAGATATTAAAGATCAATTCGATATAAAAAGTAATTTCTATATATGGATAAAATAAATGTAATTTATCTTTATTGTATTTCTACATTATTTTATTTAAACAAATAATAATTTTATATCTGGATTCCGCTGTTTCAATATTATTTATTATTTTATTTATTCTTATAATATAATTCTTTTTATGACAATTACCGTTGCGTAACTCAATGCGTCGCCTCCGATCTCCATTTTTATCTTCTTCAGAATACTCACCATGCCTGTGCAAGGACCACTCCAATCCGAGTATACGTCCACTACTAAGGACATTGCATCAAATATATCTTTTCGTAATGTTCGAATCATAAAAATACTAACTATCTACATATATAAGGATATTCGTAAAAATTACTCGCCTACTAAGCCTTTCCGTTTTAATACTTTCATCCATTCCTCATCATTAAGAACTTCTGTTTGTAATGCTGCTGGTGCCACTTTTTTCGCCATTCTTCTTGTTGCCTTTGCTCCACCCTGTGACAACATTTAATTGATTAATTTTTCAGATTTTATTATGTTTTATAATGT
Organism: Acromyrmex echinatior; assembly: GCF_024713525.1. Lineage (NCBI taxonomy): Eukaryota > Metazoa > Arthropoda > Insecta > Hymenoptera > Formicidae > Acromyrmex > Acromyrmex echinatior. The sequence goes on along the minus strand of NC_141860.1, from coordinate 2,260,877 downwards.
AAATTAAAACTGTTAATTTTTTTGCCTCCTTGCAATAATAATATTATATATACTCTCTCCATGAAATTAAAATATAAAAAAAAGAGTCTGGAAAAGCATCTGAGATTATTCATTAATGTTTCTCTTAGATTATACTTTAATGTTTTTCTCAAAATGTAAAAATTATTTGGTTACTATTATAATTTTGTTCACTATGATATGTAAAATTATATCAAATTCTTTTTCTTTCAATATTCGGCTTGTGCTCTACCCTTTTATGGCGCAACATCTTCAAAGTTAAAACGCCGATCACAGTCACAGAACGTTAATTTTTTTCGTGAGAAAAGCGAGAAATTTGATTTTCGAAGCAATTGAAGTATCTTTGGCAAGTTGAAGAGAAGTACTGCATTAATCGCATATCTTTTCTGTTGGTTTGCATGGGCTCGGCTTTCGGGCTTCCTTTTTGTACGGGGACATCGGCGACATGGTAGACACGCGATATAATATAATGATTAACGATCTCATGATACAAATACACGCACAGATAATTATATACGGGAAGGCAGAAAATCCGGGAGTTTCCGCAAAGGTAAAATTCTTGTACATAATCGTTGTTATAAAACACTAACTCAAATATGCCTTAAGAAAAAAGTAACTCATTTCTCTTAAAAAAGAATGTAAAAAAGATAGTAATGTTTTGAGTCGTAAAGTTCATCGATTCAATATTTTTTATTTATTGTCTTCAAAAATTTTTAAAATTTTTTAATAGTCTAATTATTAAAAAATGGAAAACATTATTTTCGAGATAGTACAAATTATTAATTTTTTTTTTAATATAGAAAATCTTAGAACATATACTATTGAAAGAGGAATAGGCTGCTGACCATGAAGCCAACATCTGTTGAGAAAAAGGTATAGAAATCCATTTGACTGCAATACGCATGCGACACTCATCACCACCGTTACCCTCGCAGTTCGCGATCGAATTGATATTTCGATCTGATTGATTTTTTGCGTAGTTATACAAACAGAAATGGATAATTGGATAACTTCATAAAAATCATATCGAAATATCTATTACCGATTTCGAAAGTAGAGATTTCAAGATTTAAAATGCTTTTTTAAAAATCTCATTATGACCATTTTTGATGAAGTTCCTCTATCTTGAAGTTTGCCATCTGAACAAACGATTAAAAGATCATTTTTCAGTCGACTACTATTTGCACGATCGCTTTTAGAGCGTATGTATAGAGAAGTTGGTATGGAGCAGTAATATTTATGCTTTTTTTATCACACTTTTTCTCTTATTTGACAATATTTTCAATTTACTACTTTTTTCATACTTTTAATATTTTTAAGATTTTTACATTCACAATGCCGCGATGACATTTAACAGAATTAGAAGTAATGTACTTAGTCACTCTTTTACAAGAAGGTCAACGATGTTGCGAATATGATAGAAGTAAATCAATCCGTTGTTAGCCGTATCTATGCTCGCTATGAAGAAATTGGTGAATGTCAGTGACGCTCAGGGCAGGATCGAAGACGCGTAACTACTCCTAGAGAAGATTATTGTTCGACATGCCCATGCACAACCATTTATTAATGCAAATGTAATTGCTAGCCGTATTCAAAATCAGAGGCAGCAATCTGTGCGTCAGATTAGCACAAACTATCAGAAATCGTTTAAGAGATGTTCATTTTTTTCGTATCGTTCTTTGCAAGTACCTATACTTAATAATTATGATCGACGTGCTCATTAGCGTACGCACATCGTCATGTCAGATGGACTTAAAGACAATGGAGCAATGTCCTTTTTACGGACGAATCGAGATTTTCTTTCTATGGGAATGACAGACGGCAACAAGTATGGCGTCGTCGTGGCGAAAGGTATTGTCAGAATTGTAAAAGATTACCAGAATTGTAACCAATTATAGGATTTTATGGAGGTTCAGTAATGGTTTGGGCAGTGTATCACGAAATTCACGAACACCTTTGGTTGTTATACCACTATCTGAATTGACTGCCAGGAGATATATCAATGAAATTTTGCGTCCATATATCTGTTCAATTCGTGATTAGATAAGAAACAGATTCATCTTAATGCACGATAATGCACGTTGTCACACCGCAAACATTACGCGATAGTTTCTAAGAGAAAACCAAATTGCAATTTTAAATCTTTCAATGAATCCCGATCTCAATCCATATTTGGGGGGGGGGGGGATATGGTTGGTCGTCAATTACGACAGAATTGTCCACAACTAGAAAATTTAGAAGCGGAAGCGCTCGGTCAAATTTGGCGTACTATCTCATAGTTCGTAATACGGAGATGTATTAATATGAGACAACGTTTGCAGGACGTTATTCAAAATAGAGGTAACAATACTAGGTTTTAGTCACGCCTGAACACACGCACGCACGCACGCATGCACGCACGCACACAATGCGCAAAATCCAATCAGCAACCTCTCCGTGGTATACATCGGGTAATGTTAATATTAATGATAATTGAACAAAAATGTATAGATATATAATTTGATGAGCTGTATCTTCTCAACAAAAAAATCGTACAAATCTTGATTTCTCTTAAATTTGCAAGAAATAATCTGTATTTTACGATTATAATAACGTTTGAACAAAAAATTCATTGCACAGAGTATGTCAAACTATCTAATTTTTTGGAGATGTAACTCTTCTTTACTTTAGAAAAGATGATAGGCGGAAATAAGGATGAATTTAAAATTTATGAAAATTTTCTTAAAGTACTGACTCTTAAAAAAAGAAATTTTTAATATGTCCATTTTTCACAGAGTTATGTAAAAAATGAATATATTAAAAGTTTTTTTTCATTTTCAAGAGCAAAGTCAGTACTTTAAAAAAATTTGCATAAATTTTGAATCCATATTATATTTTGTGTGTGCGTGCGTGCGTGCGTGCGTGCGTGCGTGCGTGCGTGCGTGCGTGTGTGCGTGCGTGCGTGCGTGCGTGCGTGCGTGCGTGTGTGTGTGTGTGTGTGTGTGTGTGTGTGTGTGTGTGTGTGTGTGTGTGTGTGTGTGTGTGTGTGTGTAATATAAAAAAGGAAGTAAAAATTGCCACTTAAGAGCCAACGCGGTTAACGATGCGCAAAGAAATTTTTATTAATATTTAACGTGCATATATACGTTTCGATCAACGATTTAGGTCTTTATCAATGCAATTACAAAAATATAAGCTATTAATGATGCATAAATATACCAAATGACAGCGTATCTCCTATAGTTAAGCGTGAACAGCGCATAATATCTTGCATAATGATCATCATGTTATTGTAGAAATCAAAGTTGTTAACAGGAAAAAATCCATAATTAAGAAATATTATAATAGTGATTGATTGTTAGATAAATCAATGTATAAATGCCAGTCATTATACAATTAATATACGATTATTGCTCTAACTCTCAACTGACACAGTCACGAAATTTTATTTCGTTTTAATATAATTTTCATTTGACACAGCAGCAAAATCTTTCCGTCATCATTTTCATTTTTAGATTAATATGAGATGGCTTGTCCTGATGACACGTTGGCTAAAAGCTGTTCGTATTGAACTCTGACTTTAGCAGTAACTAGATAACCATTATGCAAGATATCATACGCTGTTCACACGTAACTGGACATACATAGACACTATATATTTGCTGTCATTCGATATATTTATGTTATTAATATTGCATTTTTGTATTACACTTAAGGACTTCGTTAATCGAAACGTACGTATGCACGTTTGTTAAATATTGATAAAAATTTCTTTGCGTACTGTTAAGTGGCTCTTAAGTGGCAATTTTTATTTCCTTTTTTTTATTTAGATTTATCTTCAGAGTCGTATTTATCATTATTTATATTATATACATATATATATGTATAGATATATATATATAATGTATAATGTATATATATATATATATATATATATATATATATATATATATGTATAATTCTTATAAAAGATAAATTGATCGATTAATTTGATGTTTTATAAATTTTTTAATTTCAGTATTAGATTATATAAAATTAATTTGTAGCTTTATCAATTTTTATTTTACGCATTTGATTAGCGTGATCCTATAAAGGCTCAAACATTTATGATGGGTTTTAAACAAAGTACATACATAAGTAGATACATATAATTATAAGATTGCAAAAATATAGATGTATTAAAAATCTTATTTTAGTAAGTTAGATCTCTATATTATGTATCTGAATAACAGACACATAATAACAGATGTGATTAAGAGTTGAAGTTATATATACAAGATGAAAATTACAGGGGACACACGGAGTTGTTCTGGCTCATCCTCATGAAAGAATAATCTTTAATATGAATTCATTTATAGTCAATGCAGCCAAGGACAGAGGCATCGTCGACACTTTTCTTTTTAAAAATGCACGTTTTTTTAAAGCAAAAGTTTGACCGTTGAAACAAAAATCAAGATTTAATTCACCGGCCAAGAAGTTCAATGGAACGTCTCTCCGCATCGTGTTTAAAAATCCCCGCTGGAAATCAATTGCATGCCACGACTGATGTTTTCTTGACAATTAGGACGATACTCAGTCCAATAATTTAAAGTGCGACTTACACATCAATAATAGCGGCCACAATCTTTGTTGGTTGTTGATTTCTACCGACCCGTTTCTTGGTTGCTACGTAACAGTATGACTCGCCAGATCATGTATAGTTGTACTTCCATTGTACTTTTTGAAATGGCCCAGAGATGCTCCGGAGTTTCGTTTTTATATTTTTGAAAACAGTCGAATTTCATCATGAGCATTATTTATACAATTGTTGCGTTATATAATCCAATTATTAATTAATATATGTCATTTTTATTTCGAAATATTAATTTGTAGAAAATTTGCAAGTAAAAAATTTTGAAAGTAACCTATCTGTTTGGTTTATGCCAATGCCTACTAAACTAATAAATCATGATATTAATAAATGATTTTTTTATTATATAAGGTGGGACATTGAAAACAGGTCATTTGAATAATTCGCTTGTTTTTAACAATAAAAGGAAAAGTGTCAAATAAAAGTTGCTTGATTTCGAAGGACACATAATGTGATGTCAATAATTGTTTTGTAGATGGAAGCGTAAAGGATAGGCAAAGGTCAAATCTGTTTTTTTAAATGGAATGATATGTTTTTTTATTTACATTCTGAGCATTTTAAGACAAATATAGCGACCTATAATTGAAGGTCATTCAAGATTACGCAAGATCAATAATGGAAAATAATTGAATGTAATGAAAAATAAATTATTTTAAGATATTCTTTGAATAATTTCGTGTCTTCTCTGCTTATGCATATCTTGTTTATTTAAGCATTTATATAATAAAAAGTCATGAATTTACTAATTTCAAAGCTCTAAGAATGTTTTCAAAATTTTTGATCAACTTTTTAGTATTTCATTTTCTTATTTTTACCAACATGAGAAAATACGGTATTAAAAAATTTAAATTCTTAGAGCTCTATAAGAAGAAATTAAAAAAATTTTTGTCTCTTACAGTTTTTCTGTAAAGTTGAAAGAATTTTAGTAAAAAATTATAGAAAGGCCAATTTTCGACAATTTTTAGTAATTAATATCTTAATAACTATTGCGAAAATTGCAAAATAGTAGAGGACTTTTCGACTCAGTTTAGTCAGCTCTATCTGCCCATAAAATATTTGGCAATTATTTTACGATACTACATACAGAATGTTTCCTCTAACTTCACTATTTGAAATATCTTGATTGTTTTTAATGATACGAGAAAATATCAAAGCAGAAAGTTGTTCGATTTGAAGGGGCAAACATTATGACTTATATTGCTTAAATTAGGTGCAGTAAAAAGAAATCCATTATTTTTTCAATAGATGGCTTTAGTAATCTGTATCACGCGTAGATGAGATACAGGTTACTAAAGCCATCTATTGCAAAAATAATGGATTTCTTTTTACTACACCTAATATATTGCTTTAAAAAATTATATATGCAAAATGGATAATTTTTTAAATTAGCAACTATGTTTTCTTTTCATCAATTAATTCATCTCAAATCAGTTGATTTATTCTGTTCATAAAAGTAAGGTACGATTATAAAAAAATTAATAATTTACGGATCATTTTATGTCAATATATATCAGAATAAGGTATAAAATATCTCGTAAATTATTGATTTTTCGATATTACTACTTTAATACTTTTATATGATCCTGAAATCTTAAAAAATATGATCTTGAGAAAATTTTTTTATTGATCATAATATGTGTCCCTTCATTATTTACTGCGAGTATTGAATCTATATAGTTTACATTACGTATACTCTATAGATTTTCAGTGCTCGCAGTAACGGAACAATGGCTGCGTACAGCAGAATGTTTATTTTGCAACTGTTGGAAGTTTTTTTTGCGCTGATTGTTATACTTTTAGATCAAGACGAATGCCTCTTCTATCTCAGCAGAGAATCATAAAACAGTTGCAAAACTGTTGTGTTTCTGCTGAACGCAGCCAATATTGAAAGAATTTAAATTCTCGTTCCCCATTCCTACAGTCCACTTTAGTTCGCACTCCACCACTAGATGACAGTGTCTTTTGTTGCCCATCTTTTGAATAGAATTTCATTTCTGTGATACGCTATACTAGGAATAGAATACGTAGATGATATTTTTGCATTTGCTTATGATTTAGTTTCTATGAACTGAGTTTGTTCCGGAGAACGTGAAATTCATATTCAGGATAATACATTGAGGTATTATACGGGATATTATTAGATAATTGATATAAAAATTAAAGTTAATTTATGTAATTCTGAGTATGAACTTAAGAATAAACGACAAATGATAAACTACACAAGTTGTTATACAAACGTTATCGGCATGTATGCGATACTATTATACTATTATACTATTATACTATTATCATACAGTATGTATGATAATAGTATAAGTACAGAATCATTCGTACGATATCTATGCTATTAGGGTCGTTTTTCATATTTTTTATTTTGTCGAAATGCGAATATATAGAAGATCTTAGCACTATTCAGCACTACTGAACACTTCTGCACTACAGTAGTGTAGTGTACAGTAATGCTGTGATACAGTAGTGCCTCAAAGTACTCCTAATGCTCAGTAGTCCTTTTTTGCAAGGAATAACGGTTATATAATTATTGTCTAATTTCGCTCTTTTTACAACATTTTTCTAATAATTTTATCAATATAATTAAAAAACAATCCGATAGTCAAAAGATTCAATATTCATTTTAATTTCATCATTCTAATTTATAATTTAACGAAATTAACATATTTAAAATACGTGAAAGACAAAGAAAGTAGTGTGGTAAAGGGAAAAAGTAAGAAGAAATGTGTTTTCATAAACGTGTGAATGCGTTCAATCAGTATGCTCCTCGCGCGTAAAGTGCCTGCGTCTAACCGTGAGCGCCGCTCCTGCCTGTCTTCTCTACGCGTCCGTGATACGCTAACTATTTCTTCTTGTAATTTGAAAACTAAGCTTCAGACAAAATTTTCGCAAAGGAAAAATCATCTTACAAGGGATCATCTCAGTTTGTATAACAAATTAGTGATATCGGTAAAAGTTAACAGCATAAGATGTAAATTATGGAAAAAGGCAAAAATGTATAGATCGTAGGTTCCAAGAAATTTAATGTCATATATATTGAGAGTGTGCATTAATTTTAAGGGATTTTTTGGTAAAATTACGGTTTTATTGTGAAAAAATGGTTACAAATTGATCATTCAAAATATTGTCCATTCACCACTACTTTTTCGCATCTTTCTGGTAATAGGTGGATTTGCACCGGACAGACAATAAACATAAAAGCATTTGCGATTTATTGTCTGTCCAATGAAGATCATTTTTAAGAGAACTCGATTTTACATGTGCAAAGATATTAAATTAAGGAAGGAAGGATTAAGGGGAATAGGACCTTATATTGTGACTGTTGTATTATTCCATTTATTCGTTCTGCATCACGTGGAGGTTACACATACCTTTTGAATATACAACCATCTTATACAACTGGAAATATTGTTATCACTGTAGTTATTGACTGGACTTTCTTTTCTGATCACTTTGACTTAGAAGTGTCTATCGTGGATAGACAACTGATATTGAGTATCTTGGAAATCCGAGACTAATCTGATACGGCTGATTATTCAATACATGATAATGAATCGGAGATATATCATTACAAATTCTTCTTTTATTTTTTTTGCAACATCCATTTTATTTTTCTCGAGAGAACGATTTCCTCATATGAGATTGAAAAATGTTTTCTTGTTTTGCAAAAACAAAATTACAAATTGATACAGAAACATGTTGTTAAATGTTTCTCTTAAGATTCAAAATTTATTTATACGAGTTATCATTAGATCTATAAGTATCATTAAGCTCTATTTTTAAAATTCTTAACATATATTGATTCCTAAAATAATTCATTCTGTGTACGGAAATGTGAGAATTTTAGTTTATCATCCAATAGAAATTTTAGATGTTGTGGAATGGACATTGTTCCTTATACAAGTTTTAACAAATTTTATCCGAATTTTGTTCCTAATGATATTCTTAATGATATTCTTGTGATGAATCCAATGGAATTTGTTTAATCCAAAGCTTCATTGTTTTTAAAGAAATAATTTCAAAAGTTAGATACATAAATTTGAAAAAAGAAAAAGGTAACGTAGATTGATGCATGTTACAGCCAGCGTGGATAAACAATAACAATAATTATATTAGTAGATAAACAATAACAATAATTATATTAGTAGATAAACAATAACGATAATTATATTGACTCAGTATAACATGAGTTTGTAACACATATTGTGACTGTGAATGAGATGATTCGGTTAATACTAATTTTTTATATTGTTACCGAAATTAATTTCTAAGTTTTTAATATGTTCATATCAATTATTGTTAAGAGTTTTATTTCATTTATAAACACGATTGATGAGGACTTAGTACGATCGAAACGTTCCGTGAAATAATAGAAAAAGAAGGTTTACTGTTTACATCTTTTAAAGCTCGTTTATTGTAATGACCTGGTAGAAGCTCCTTTTATTGTTTGAAATTTATACGAGCGGATTATCTAATATATTTTTTATTGTAATTACTTTTTTTTTAAATTCGTAGAAAAATGTCAGATTTCGAATGCTTCATCATGCGGCTATTTGATATGATGCATATTAACGAAATTATTTCCATCTTTTTATACAGAAAAATCCACTTTTTAAAGTCGTTTTATAATATTTTAATTGCAAAAAATCGTTTTGTATATGTAATAGTGAAACTCTTGAAGATGAAAAATCACTCCCGTAAATTATCCAACTGCTCAAAGATAAAGAAATTGGGTGCGTTCTTTTAGGCATTAGATTTGACAGCCGCTGCGCATTGGATCTGCCGGCTGCTCAGCTGATTTAAGAGAACGGAGTTCTGTACTCATACTACATGGGCTGAAAAGTCCCGGGATTTTTAATGAAAACAAGTGTTTTTTAGGCAAAGTTATATTTATTCCTCAATATAATTGCCTTCGAGGGCGATACACTTGGTATAGCGATTTTCCGACATTTCGATGTCGACCTTTCTGTAGTACGAAACGTCCAAGCCTTCGAAATACACCTCGGTTTCCACGATGACTTCCTTATTCGATGTGAATCTCTTTCCCTGGAGCCACTTGAGGTTTGGGAACAGCGTCTTCGGTGCTTGTACGACTCATTTTAAATTCACTAAATCACCGATAAACTATTGTTCTCGAAGGAGCAGATGTGGGATAACATTTTTGCAACCATTTCAATGATTGTTCAGAAGTTTTTCCCATCAAAAAACAATGTTTGATCAAGATGCGATATTCCTGTTTTTCCATTTTTTTTACGAAGGCGAAAGTAACGCCACTTAAACGACTGTAGCTTGTAAACGAATGAACGAAATGTCATGAAACTTCATACATAAACTAGTGACAGATGAACCTCTCGAAATGAATCATGTTCATTTTCTAGTGGCGTCACCTATTGAAAAATCCCGGGACTTTTCAGCCCATGTAGTAATATTCTCAAAACGTGCGAGAAACGTGCATTTAAAATTGAAGAAAAATCGTATAAAAAAGTCAAATGAATACTATAATTGATGTGCTATTTAACATTTTACCGATTGTAATTGAAGAGTTAGTCAACGAAAATATAGATTTTATAATCACGCAAATCCGAAACGGCTGCGCAGCTAATTCCAATCATCTGTGTATCCATTGCGCATCCATTACTAAAAGAATGAAAATCTGCGTTGTAGTCGACTGCGCAATCGTGTTAAAAGAACGAATTACTGCAAGAACTGCTATAGCCGATGCCTAAAAGAACGCATCCATTAAGTTTTCCGCAGACAGATTTTTAATAAACAAATAACTTTTTGTAAAAACCAATGAACATTTCAGGCTTGTTCAGGACTAGTTTTGTTCGTCATTACGAGGGACACATTTTATGAGAATTTCAAAGCTTGGCGTTTAAATCTTAATGAACAGAGAGCCTTGAAAAAAAGCCTTTTTCGGTGTTTATTTTTTTTCTACTGAATTAATAAATCGATTTTAATGTTCCACGTCTCATTTTGTAAGTATTAGGTTGATGCATATGAAATGTTTTTAAGTGAATATATAAAACTGCATATCTTTTTTCAAAAGCTGTTTATTTAATCAAAATATGCTCCATTTGTTTCAATACACTTTTCCCAACGAGATTTTAATGCATAGATGCCTGTCTTAAAGAAATTCTGATCTTTAGAATCAATAAACTCTGATATGGAATTTTTCAGTCTTCATTTTCTGTTTTCATTTTCATACTGTTTAGCCCGTAAAAACTGTTCTAAATGTTTAAAAAAATGAAAGTCGGTTGATGAAAGATCCGGTGAATAAGTTTAATTTCGCAATTGTTTTGTACGAAGTATGCGGCCGAGCGTTGTCGTGGAGAAGTATTGGGCCATGCCGATGAACAAGTGATGGGCGTATAATTTTCAATTTTTCATACATTTCATCAATGTACTGGCAGTACTTTTCGGCTGTAATTGTCTCCCCAGTTCGAAGGAATTACTCCAATCACATTCCACCAAACTGTTATTAAAATTTTCCGTGGATGAAGTGATGGCCTTGGAGTATGAGCACAAGCCTCATTCCTATCAAGCCACCGAGCACACCTTTTCCTATTGTCGTAAAGAACCCATTTTTCATCACAAGTAATAATCCGATCGAAAAATGGCTCTCGATGAAATCGGGTTAGTAATGATGAGCATACGTTCAATCGATCCAGCTTATTTCGCTCGGTTAGTTCGTGCGGTACCCATTTATCCATTTTTTTCACCTTGTCAATTTCAGAAAGGTGTCGCAATATCATTGTATGGTCAACTTTCATTCTGGTAGCAAGTTTCCTTATAGATACAGTTGGATTCGTTTTCACCAATGCTTTCAGAGCATCATTTTTTACAGACGTTTTGGGTCTTCCACGCGATTCATTTTGTAGGGAAAAATCACCAGACCGAAATTTTTCAAACCAATGCTGCACTTTTCGATCGTTAACAGTATTCTCCCCAAATGCCTGGTTTATATTGCGTGCAATTTTTGCAGCATTATTACCAAGTTTATACTCATATAAAAAAATTACATGAATATCGGTTGAATTCATATCCTTACTAAATTCAAAACAAATAACAAAATGGAACACTTTTGAGAAAATCTTTTTTGTTGAAATGTGACTCTGGCAATGGACAATATGACTATAAACGAGGTTATGCCAAAAACAAAAGCATAACGAAAACAGGGAGACAAACGTTCATATGTAAAGAAAATCTGACATTTCATATGCACTAACCTAATATTTTTACGTTTTTTATACCGAATTTTTTTCCATACAATCAATATCTTTCGTTTTATAAGCGAAAAACGTGCTTTTTGCAATTATTTGATTTTTTTTCGCATATTTTTTCACAAGTCTCGCAAACATACCTGTATGCATTTCTTTTCTAATGGTTTTTCGAGACTTTCGTGAAGACAAATACTGGTTTATAATTTTTTTCCGATAAAATTCTATTTCTACTGAACTATTGTGCTACTCGAGTTTATGAAAGAAAGGTATAACACATGAAAAATCATAAACAATTAAATATCTCGTAAACTGTTGCGTTTTAACATGATTTATATTATTAATGGAAGAGATAGGGGAAAGTGGGCACTGAGAGTGAATTGTGCGCACCTAAAGGAAATTTATTGTCCTGGAATGATTTTTCAAGTTCAAAGCGATATAAGTATGGAAATAGAAACTATATAATTACTATATAATTCTTCTATCATTACGTATCTTCATATCGAACAGATTTTCATTCAATAAAGTATTTGATAAAAAGGAAGAAACGGAAAAGTGAAAAAATTTCTTGTGTGTCTAATAATTATACGCATGGGTTGAATTGTGCGCAAAGTTAAAGTCATAGGAAATTAATGAATTATGGAATGTTGACAAAGAAATTAGAAAATATATTTATTATTAGGTGTTGGAATTAATTCATAGCGTTTTTTAATGAAAGAATGTTATTTATTTCACATGAGCATTAAAAAATACATTAATGAAAGTACTTCCCATCACTTGTAAAACGCTACGAATTAATTCCAACACCTAATATATTGCAATATAAATATATAATATATTAAATATATTTTAATACATTACATATAATATTATATTAGGTGCGCAACTAAATTCTCGCTGTTATTTTGATGAAAATGCGCACCTAATATATTACATATAATAAACAAAAATACAAAACTAATATAATAATAATACACATAGACTTTGGCAAAATAAAATGGCAAAATAAAATAATAATGCAAAGAAAAAACGAAAAAATTAGTGCTAGTCATATACAATAATATATAGAAGATGGGTAATTATGCACACTTCAAAACGCTTGCGCACAGTTGTCCGCCGCAACCTGACTCAATTTTAAATACGATTACTTTAACATTTCTTAATCAAACTTAATAAATAACATCAAAAGTCATACATAATAACATACTTTAATAACGTATGCAACTTTAATCAAACAAATTAAAAATACCAAACCTTAGTTTCTGACTGCTAAAATAACAAGAAAAGATGTGATTTCACTTTTTTGTATTTCTCTGGTTAGCAACGTCTTTATGTTGTATCTTTTGTAGTTATGTCTTAAGAGGACGATCTAAAATTTTATCACAGTGATGTCTTCATCTATTGGAAAAATACCAAACCAGGATGCGCATAATTATTCGCTGCGCACAGTTCCCTCACTTTCCCCACTATTACTACAATTTATTATTAATTTATATGTTATTTAGAATGTCCCTCTCCCCTTATTGATGCCTAAGGTAACCGAGCAGAAAGCATTTTCGATCGCTCGAAACAAGTGATTAGTGTGAAAAGGAGCTCGCTGTCTCGTTCACTCTCGCGCCGCAGGCGAACACACGGATATGAGCTCGTGTAAGTATGGCTACCGATTTCGCCAGTCCGTCTGATTTTGTGTCACCACGCAGAGTTCTTGGTTGAGTAGTCAGGAGCCTTAAAAACTGAAAATAATTTTAGCATGCAGTTGTAAGACTGAATATATACATAAAATAACATCGAAACATTATTTAAGCGTAAGATGCTATATATATTAATAAGATATTTTCGTTACTGGATTAATTGTAAATTCAAACTGCACTAATATAATAAAAATAATAAATATTAATAAGTATTTTAATATTATAATATTTCAGGAGTGTTAAAAGAAATATACCGAGGATATTTATGTAAGTGAACATATAACATGAGCGCAAGTGTGGTGTACCTGGCGTACGAGACTGCTATGCCAGAGATACCAGATAGAATCGATCCCAGGCAGAATCGAAAAATTTTCGTTACAGTCATAAGAGTCATGACACGAGGGGCCAACTCGTGATTGGTCAGATTTCCTTTAAACGCCGCCATTTGTGGGTATTTTCGATGAGTAGTGAATCTGTGAATTGTGAGCAACTGTTTCATGGTGTAGTAGTACAAAAAGGCGGGAATACGAAATTGGACTATCAATTGTCAACTGTGGTGAAATTATAAACAGTATTTGTTCTTACATAGAATATGGACATGGAAAGTGCCTTCCAAGAGAAAATTGCAGGAAAGTGTTGTTTTGTATTGTCTTTATTCCTCTAGATAGTATTCATTAAATATATTTTTAATACATTACAATTAACCGTTTTTATTGATAGAAAGTAATTATATAATCTGTAAATTTTACTTTTAATTTAAAGAGAATATATATGATAAATTTAAATGCGAAGGTATATTATGTAATTTAAAAATCTATTAATAATTAAATTATTAACAAATTTTCAAAACTTTAAAAATAAAATCTTAAGATTTTCATTTAGAAATTAATTTTTAATTAAAATGTAAATTTGTATTGTAATTTTGTATTGTTTGCAAATATTGCGTAATTTACTCCTGTTTTATATTTTTCATAATCGACAAGAACCATCGACTGTCATCATGGGGTATGTGAAATCAACACAAGGGATCAAGATATCAGTGTTTCCTAAAGATCCAAACAGAAGAATGCAATGGATTGCGGCAGTTCAAGCACTGGATAAACCAAATTGGAATCTGACAAAAGATTCAGTGTTATGTGAGGTATGTTTTATTGTTTAAATATATTTTATAAGACATTATATATATATTTATATATATATATTAGGTGTTGGAATTAATTCGTAGCGTTTTACAAGTGATGGGAAGTACTTTCATTAATGTATTTTTTAATGCTCATGTGAAATAAATAACATTCTTTCATTAAAAAACGCTACGAATTAATTCCAACACCTAATATATATATAAAAAATATATATATATGTATGTGTGTGTATATATATATATATATATATATATATATATATATATATATATATACATACTCAAATAACAAAGTTCTAAAATAATTTAATAATAATTAAATTAATTAAAGTAATTTTATAGTAATGTCTAAAAAGAAAAATTAGTACAAGAGCATCACTATAAACGCGAACAAGTTAAGAATATTCATTGTATTTATTTTGAATGAATGAATGATTTGACGAAGGTTCAATAAATAAATTAACAACAGTTTGACTGGTAAAAGTTTAAAAGCAAAAGGTATAATTTAAAATATAAATGTTGAAACTCTCTACTATGATAGAAATATAAACATTGGAAATATGGAATATTATTAAGATTCACATAAAATTACAGACTTGATTTTTAAAATGTGACTTATAATTAAAGGGAACATGTAATCCACAAAAAATTTCATCAGTTCAGTCCTAAATTTATCAAACCTTATTTCATTCTTTTTGAATAGAATTACTGTATTCAGTAGAAACTTACAGATATGAATTATAGAACTTGTAATAATTATTTTTTACTTTCAGAAACACTTCAGACATGTGAGAAAAGATACATGTCGATAGAACTAAAAAGTTAAAAAGAAATGCGATATCGATTCTCTTTGGACCCATTCAAAGGACTGGACAGCAGAATGTTGTTCTCCAAAACCAGAGTATGCTTGAGTATGTACGTATAATGCAATCCAAAATAAAATGCATTTTAAAAGTATAGATATCTAGCTTATTGTTATTTTAAAATACTGTTTGTGTAATTTTATGCTGAACACACTAATAGACATTCATATACATATCGATAATTTGTATCTCAATGTCTACATAAAAACAAAAATCATAAAAAATAGTAAATAAATTAATTTTTTATCATGAATTATTTATCAAATATGAATGTAATTGTTTGTATGTATTTTATTATATTACAGTTCATGTTGAAGTTCTTATTTGAAGGACTAAAGCAAATCTTGTTCTCCGAAGCCAGGATATGCATATCAATATGTATAACACAATTCAAAGTAAAATGAATTGCATAAAAAGCACAGATGTGTGGTTATTATTTTAGTGCTGTTAGTTACTTAAGAAATGAATAAATTGTGTTTTTTTCTTACTCTGACGCCAAAAGTTCTTCCCGTTGAAATTTTCATCCGCTCAACATGAAATTTTAACCAGTGCTTCTGGACTATCAAATGAAGAAATTAACATGGGGGTTTTCAAAATTCAAATTTTAAGTAAAAAAAAATAAATTTTATTATAGAAAAAAATCTTTGTATAAAAAAATTTAATAATAATTTTTTATAATGAAATTTGGACTTAAAATTTGAATTTTGAAAAACTTCCATGTTAATTTCTTTATTTCCAGAAACATTAAATTTCATGCCCGATGAAAATTGCATCGGGAGGAACTTTTGGTATCGGAGTAAGAAAAAAACCACAATTTATTCATTTCTTAAGTAACTAACAGCACTAAAATTACTTTGATTGCACTGAAAATCACATTTTAGACTACTTATTATGTTAATAACAATATCAAATTTATATATAAAATATGTATTTTGAAGTATTAAGTATTCCGATGCAAATGTGCGATTTTGAATGCAAACCCGGTTGTCGGACTTCATTGTATTATTCGTTCGTAGATAACAACATTAACCAGTCCCGATATAATGCCATCATCTTCATGACGAGGTAATATCGACGAGAATCATGAGCAAAACTCTCAAAATTATTCGGTCACATCGACAATATAGTAATTATGGACAATTTTTCCGACATGACAACTGATGAACAAGACTCATCTGCACAGATTATGACGAATTCTACAATTGCTACGCATGAAGAAAAGATGAAGGAAATGGAAGAGCAACTGCGAAATATGACAAACTATAAAAGTGCAACAGAAGAAATTAAGAGGCTGACAACTAGTGAAAAAGCTGAGAAGTTATACATGATAAGAGAGAAATCAAAGACACGGATGAAGGCAGAACACACAGCAATAAGAAAAAGATAGCATAAGAAACTCGCAAAAATGAAGGTATTATTAGATAGTTTCAGAAATAGAAACGCGCTAAAAGAAATATTATGTCAAGATCAAATTCAATTATTAAGATCTGGTAAAAGTAGAGTACGCGAGTGATCTGACGAAATGTTAACCAAATCTTATAAAATGAAATTTGCATGTGGGAGTTCGGGCTATACTCATTTGATTAGAGAAGGTTGGCCGTTCCCATCCGAAAGAACTTTGAGTAGGAAATTAGAGTCCTGGAAATTTAACAGCGGAATATTGGATGAGATTTTTAATTTTTTGCGTATTAAGTCTTCACAATTTGAGACCGATGTACATCGAGATTGTATTATTTTATTCTTGACGAAATGAACATAGTCTCCGGCGAGAAGTTCGATCCGTCAGTTAATGGGATTATTGGATATTCGACGTTACCAAATCATTCGGATGTTGCCACGCATGGTTTGGTATTTATGATCGCAAGGATTGCTCACCGTTAGAAGCAAATCGTTGCATACGTTTCATTCTAAATCAAGTAGACGATTCGTGTTTTATGTCTATTATAGTACAAATTATCAAAAAGGCTGAAGAAATCAGTTTACATGTGTATGGGGTTGTTTCAGATATGAGTTTGGCTAATCGAACAATGTGGAAAGGTTTCGGTATAAATGCTAGTAGATTTTCGGTGAACAATTCTTGCGAACATCCGTGCGATCCAACAAGAAAGCTTTTCTTCTTCCACGATTCTCCACATGCCTTAAAAAAATTTAAGGAAGATTTTTTGAACAACGAATTTCTTGTAATTCCTGAATCTTTTGTTGCGAAGTATGAATTGCCGTGTAATAAAGTATCCGTGGAGCATATTTTTAAATTAATTTCAGAGCAAGACACTTTCCTACTTAAACCAGCACCAAAATTGAAAGAAGAATTGTTGAAGAAAGAACGTTTCTTAAAAATGCAAATGAACAATGCAACGAGTGTACTTAATAACGATGCGTTCCGCGAGTTCCGCGTTAACTTCGTTAACCGATGAACCCAATAAACCAGAGCTTAAGGAGATGCTGGAGTGTCCTGTTTTATCATTAAATTTTAAAAGCACCTTTCTCATAACTGTGTTTATGGACTGAAAAATCCTTCTCCACAATTAAAGTATCGACAACAACGCAAATCGCCAGCTACATTTGAATACGAAAAACGAAAGAAAATTAAAGACTTACAGTTTTGTTATCGGCTTCTGTAGTCAACACATCAATATGTGTTGCAATAAGAGTTTCAGATCTTGCACGTTCATGAAAAGTAGCTGGCGAATTGCGGAAAACTTAAACGAACAATCCCATGCTTTTAGAAACGCGGTAGGAGTTTTAGTTTAAGAGAAAGGTGCATCCGAAAATTTCGTTTGTATATTACGAATGAAATTAACTTGAAGCCATGAAACTGAGCAGTAT